>NW_026708689.1:0-39215 GCF_902713425.1 Acipenser ruthenus
GGTGTCTGTAGGTGCTTAGTGGTCGTCTTTGGCTAGTGTTTGCACAACATAACGTTCTAAATTGCTTAGCCCTGCGGGTAGGCTTTTTGTCAACATGTAGGTTTTGTTAATCCTACTTGGTTAGAAGACCAATAATTGGTGGAAACGACTGCCAACTTGTCCCTATTGCTTTTGGCTACTGGGGAGAGGAAATGGCTGTGTCACAAAAAAGAGCATTAAAATGCCGCCGTGATGGACTTCCCAAGGGCAGTACCAAGATACTGAATGTGGAGAGATGAGGAAATGGAGAAACGAGCAGCAGTTTTATAGCTAATTCAGTTATTGAGGGGAGCTGGTAGTGAAGTGTTTTTATTTTCATTGCAGTGTGGAAGGCAGCAGATGGCAGGCATGTGAGCTTGAAATTGAATCGAGGAAATCATTGTGGTTCCCTCAGAATTGCAGGCAGTTTGGAAAAGATCAGCTGTGTTGCTGATCCTCTCCCACGCATTTGGCTGTGTCCCATTTTTTTCATGTTTGTGACCAATTCTTCCCTTTTCGTTCCTTTACCACCATACATTTGTCAAACACCAGAAGTAATTTCAAGGAGGGCCAAGGCTGGAGCAGCTGTGAGATACTGACTGTCAGCTCATGATCCAAGATGTATTTGCTAAATTAGTACAGAAGAAAAAAGCGCTAGCAAAAAGTCCCTGCCATTTATCTCACTACTTATTAAACATGCACATTTTGTTTCAACAAGAAATCTGTATGGTCTTTTCGTTAATGTGTTTGAATTATTTTATTTTTCAGTATTGCATTCCCTCTCAACAACGTTGTTGTTTTCAGTAATTGTGTCCCTGCAATGTAATATTTACATGACAAAATTATATGAAGTTCATATAAAAGGGACCCTTTTCCACCATGACACTTGTGTACACTGTGAGAGCAATTGTTTTATGGATCATTCAGTAATTGGATGAAAATTAAAGTAAAAAAAGACTTTTGAATGAAACAAACATTTATATGTGTTAGACTTGATATCAGGCAATTCTTAATTACCAGTCCCTTTACTAAGAATGGATCATTTAAAGGAGGGCTAGACAGAGGTTTAAAATATATTTCTTATCTTAATATTAGCACTGGTCTAATTCTCTTCTGTAGAAGAGCTTTTAATTGTGATTTATATTTTCATTTAGAATTTGAGACTGCTGTAGATGAACAGTTGCTGCTGCTGCTTCCTGGTAACTAATCGCTTCACATTTTTTATTCAATCTCACTCCAATGAGAGATTTATGTTTGGTTTAAAACTACAATCACAACAATACATAGTAAAGGCAGTAACAGTAGTGAGGACGTTTTAAAAGTCAGGGGATGTGTGGTCCGCTTCAATGGTTTCCATACCCTCCTCCTTCCAGGAGGCAGGATTAAGATAACTTCATTCCACAGACATTTTTGATGTCATGATATCAGGCATAAAATAGGATGCAAAGCATGGCTTAGAGCTTTCATTTTGTTCAACTGGAAAGTTAAATAACGTCTTTGCACGGAACTGACTCCTTTTTTTGTGTCACATTGTTTCTCTCATTAAAAATGGTTAATCCACAATGTTTAACGATGGGTACTTTGTGTTGCTGAACTGTAATGAGCCTCTGGCTGCTGGTCAGATCAGTATTATACACATTTCTACAAAAAAAGATAAAGCTGTAACTGTCTTTAAGATGGTAGACAAGATAGCAGAACTTTAGAAAAACAAAAGCAAGCAAACAGACAAACTGAGTTTATGTTGACCGTATCAGTTTAGTATTTTTTGTAATGAACTGGTCTGCTTTAGAGAAGCATGCACAGTTTGAAAAATAACCAACATACTTTGCTTTTTAACATTGAAGACTTCTCTACATTTATCCCTTCATAGTGGGTACAACACTTTTCATCAGAATTTAAAAGTGTATTGAACTTGAGCAGAAGTAGTGGTTTACTGCATACAGTGTTCCACATCAATTCAAATCACTTATTTGAATTCATGTGAAGATTTTCTTTTTTGTTGATTTTAATTAGTGCTTACTATATCAGGAATGTTGAAATACTTTTTAAAAGCATGTATTACTGCCTATTTAGTAGTATGCTAAACACATCTGCCAAAGCTGCTGTACCCCATTGCCCCCATTAGGTTTTCTATTTGAAATAATTTACCAAATGAAGATCATTATATTCCCTTTTTGTCTAGAAGAAAAATGACTGTTGGGAAACTGGCATGCTGAGAGAAGGAATTTATTTTAAAAGAAAATGTTTCTTTTGGCCATTGTTCTACCTGGGTGTTTAAAGCAAGGGGTTTCCTGAAAGTTTTAGTTAAAAGCCTGGATTTTGTCATCACCAGTGACAACAGTTAACACTTAGTTCCCATGGAAACAAGAGACAAAAGGCCTCTACAAAAGGGTGCTAAACTTTATACACGATCATTGCAATTACTGTGCACGTTAATGATTTCCGTATTTACTATTGCAATTTTATTCATTATCACGTGAAATAGTGGGCATATTATAGTGCACACTCATTTTATTGTGCCATACAATGGTAATCAGCATGAATATGTGATTTGTATGGTAATGCAGGATAATGTGTTTAAATGAGGCACCCCACTCTGGATAATAAGATGTGCTTCATTCACGGCGTATTTACTAATAATTATATTGATAATTGTATTGTGCACATAATTATATTGATAATTGTATTGAGTGATAATTAGTTAATTTGGACACCTGGCTTTAACCACTGATAGGTGCGCGATTTAAACCTATTTTTCTGGCCTGAAAACTAGTGATGTGCAGTTTGATTCTTTTTACTGACTTGATTCTTTTGATTCATTTAGTTTGGTGAATCAATTCAACAGATTTGTTAGTTTGATTCACTAACGTGAAATAAATATATCTTGCTGAATTACTTGGTTATGAAAATTTGTTTGAACGGAAAAATCTGGCAGCAAGGGCCATTTAAGTTGTTCACTCAGTGGGCCGCACCATAAAAAATATATACATATACAGTATATACATCGTAATGTACAGGGCTTGAATAAAATTTGTGTGCAGCCAATGGGGGTGATTGCAACATTTTAGGAGGGAATGACAAAAGAAAAGGCACTTTTGCATATAACAAACTATATATATTTTACTGCATCATCATTCACACTGGTGTTGCTTTAAAATAAGCTGCTTTCAGGAGACCTAACAGCTGTTCATCACTGTGAGACAGAGCACTCTCCATTGCTTTTGCCATTGCCTGATGTGAAGTTTTTGCATGCAGCAGAAGAAAAAGGTGCTTTTCTTTTTAACCAGCGCTCCATTTCTTTTTAACTCTTTACACTCAGCCCTATTTCCGCCTGTTTTTCACTGTTTTCATTTATGTATGTTTAACTAGTGGATAGTTTGTACTGTATGCATGTAATTTATATCAATTGAAAGGCCACAAAATGTCCTTTCATATTATGTAAGTTGCAACAGGATCAGGCATACTATATGTGGTAAAGATGAGAATATATGTTAAAAAAAAAAAAAAAAAAAAAAAAAAAATCCAAAATAATCATGTTTGGTCACTGCCATATATATTGTAATCTTAGGGGGGTGGGGGGTGGAGCTGAGCTTCTAAGCTTTCCAACGATACCGCCCCTTTCAGTCTAGCCGCTACAATGACGGTGCAATAGACTCAAAACGAAACCTAAGCTGTGAACTTTGTCACATGATGAGAGGCTTAACTAGTAGTTCATAGTTCGTAGTTCCGGCTAGGAGTACCGCATACAAACTGAATACGTCTTTGGAAAGCCCTGAGTCTGTACTTTTAAACATGAACCAGGTCGGTGGTTTTTACTGTGCCTGAATAATATGCGCGTAACCTTCGGTGTTTTAAGAGTTAAAGCGAAAGTCACTGCTTGCAAAACAACATCTACATAGACTTAATGTCGTCTTTTTTTATCCAAACTGATTACTTACTGCAGTGTACTGAGTTTCTATAATTCTTAAAGATAGCGGCCGAGAATCGCGTATGAGAGAATAAAGTCTTGCAGCACTTAAAATATCCAGCACTACTTTTATTTATTTATTTATTTTAACCAGAACTACTCAGAATGCGGCTCATAGTGCTTTTGTCACTGACACCCACTTCCACAGAGATTGTTGTAGCATTTCAGGCATTCTAAATTGGGTGAAAAATACAGTAGCTTGGTGTCTAAAATATCTCTGCGGGATTTTCCTGCACTGAAAGTTGCAGATATGTGGGAGCAACTTGGAAAATGCGCGATTCCCACAACCACACTGAAATTCAAGCCCTGATGTACGTGAAAATGTCTATACAAATTGTATGTAAGCCAAAAGATACGTCAGGACTGCTGGGGCTTTTAAAATCATGGTGGTCAGGGGTAAGTCTCTGACATTATCGGACACATTAAATTATCGCTCACAATCCATATAGTGTGCACGGTATGGTATGTAAATTAGCCAAATACTGCGCACGTAAATGAATGCGTTCTCTGTTAGTAAATGGGGCTAAATGTTAGGATCACTACTTTACGTGTGCGCTAACTCCAAATTTAGTGCCCTTTCGTAAATCAGGCCCAAACACTATGTATTGTGAGCAATAATTTAATGTGCACGATAATGTCAGAGATATATGACCACCGTGATATCAGAAGCCCCAGCAGTCCAGGCATATCTTTTGGTCAGTAGCTTATTGTGAAGGTGAAGGTGGAGGTGGCTTACATTGACTGAAAATGAGCGATCAGCAGACACAGCACTCAGCAAGGGACAATTGGCGCAAAAGCACTTCTTTGATGGACGCTGACTCTGTCCACTCATCACCAATTGGCCCATTGGTATCCCCTTGCAGTCACACACAGACACACACACACACATGAACTGACAGGGTGGCAGTTTGCTCAAGGAAAGGAAGAGTGACACAAACACAGCAAATTCCCAACCTCACCCCCAGTCCATTATTAGGTCCATATTTTTGCCAGTTGCTTGTGTTGTGGCTGCCCCGCAGTTACAATATGAATACAGGGTAGTTAGAAATGTATTGGACCCTGAATGTCTTGCTTACTCCCACAACAGACACATATAAAAAGATCTTTACGTACTTAATTGCTACTGGCAGAATAAATAACACATATTATTGCTATATGTGCGATCCTCTCTGTATAATCCTAAAAGTAAGAAAGAAATCGACTATTACTTCTTAATCTCATACACTATAGCTGTTTTTTTGTAAATTGCAGGTTATTAAATAGGCTGCAGTTAAAGCTGAATTACATAGTTTAAAATAAATAGTTAATACTCTAAAAAGTTTTCTCCTTAAGGATTTTTATTAAAATGTAGTATTTTTTATTTTAACTGTATACCATTTCATGTGTAAGCAAGCTACAATCAATTATCTATCTTTTCTAGACTATCCGTTCAAACAAATTTTCATAACCAAGTAATTCAGCTAGATGTATTTTTCACGTGAGAGAATCGGTGAATGAAACGAACAAATCTGTTGAATTGATTCACTAAAGTGAATAAATGAAACGAATCAAGTCAGTAAAAAGAATCGAACTGCACATCACTAGTTTTCAGGCCAGAAAGAGGTTTAAATAGCCCGTCTATGTGGTTAAAGCCTGGTTTTCATACGCACTAGTAAATTTTCACTTTAATGCACGTACTAAAATTAACGTCCTTTAGTAAATATCATGTGAATACAGCTCATCTCATTATTCTGAGCTGGATGCTCATTTAAATACATTATCATGCATTACCATACAAGTCAAATATTAATTCCGATTACCATAGTATGGCACAATAAAATCAGTGTGCACTATAATATGAATAAAATTGCAATAATAAATATGGATATCATTAACGTGCACAGTAATTGCAATTATCGCACACCATAAAGTTTAGCGCCCTTTCGTAAATGAGGCCCAGAATGTAACCACAGGGATGGGAGGTCTTAGGAAACCATGACAATCTGGGTGCTAATGTTTCCTTGGAGATGTGGCTTTTATTCCACAGCTGCTTTATTCAAGGGGAAGAGAACAGCATTTTTTTCCAGTCTGCTGTTTGTTTTAGACACCTGCAAAACAGAGACAGATTGAGAATTAAACATGGAGCCTCGTAACTTTCATGTTTGCTATCTGTGCTTTGGAATTTAAAATCATGTTTTCTCTAAGCATGCATTTGAATGTGTTAATTTATTTGCTTCAAGGCTTTTTAAAAATGTTTTAACAAACATTTATAAAATACTAAAATAATTAGATTTGTATGATCTGCATAGATATATGTTTTTGCAAATCCTTCTTAAGATACAGTTTGTTTTGTTAAGATAAAATATTCAGGAAGGTTACTGTATGGAAAGCAAAGTGACTCTTGAAGTTTAAAATCTTTCTTCCATGGGAAAATCCTCATTGTGTACTGTCCCCTTTAGCCTTTTTGTGGAGCATGGAATCCTGAATCATGTTGTGTCAAAGCAAAAATGCTAAATCTACAATGGGCATTAATCTTAACTTTTTCTGTCATCTGTGACTTTGGGAATAATTAGATAGCAAGTGGTGAAGACTGTGTTTGACAATGTACCCATTCAAGCTGTGATCATAATCTGATGGCTCATCAAAGCAATTCTTTAGGGCTTTATCTCTTAATCACCTGGGAACAGATGTTTTTGCTAAATGTAACAGCAACAAAAGCATATGAGTAAAAAAAATACATGTGGGAATACGATGGACATTTGGTTCCCTTAAGCAGATTACAGATAATAAGGGAAAGATACAAATCCGAGCAAATGCTGCATGGTGTGCAAAGAATGCCTTTGGCTCCTGTGCATCATTTTACATATCCTCATTTGTCCTTACAAAATTGGAAGAGAGAATGATGTAGCATCATCCATTACTTACTCTTCATTAGGCTAGGAGAAGGTTATTCTTTGAAGATATACTCTTGGGTTTTGGTCGATGTGTGCTCTCAAGTCTTGCGACAGGAAAAAGACTAGTAAAGGGAATATTTTCTACTTTATCATTAAATAAATAACAAGAACAGAGAAATGTTTCAATAAACTACCTGCACAGTGTTGTACATTTCTTCAGATAACATTGTGCTTGTTTGTTGTGGCAACAGACGCTTGTAAGGAAAACACAAGGTGAGATCGGCATTGGCGATACTTTATTAGGAGTCATTCACTGTCAGAGCAATTGTTTGTTTTCCCTGGGTGCTTGCTGAGACAAAACTGGGTGAAAACCGAAAAAGCGCAGCAGCAGTCTATTCTAAAAACGAGCCTTAGTTGTTAGTATATGAGGATTAAGGCTATGATTTTTATTACCTTTAAAACATGCAGTATTATGCACTGAAAATATAAATCTGCGAGTATCTGTAAATTGTTTGGTTGTTTCACGCAGCATCTCCGTCTAGCTGTAGGTCAGCGAATGAGATAGCTGAGCGAGCAAGCATGTAAATCGGTATCCGCTAAAATGCCACAAAATGTGAGTGAGCTGTTTTCTGTAAAGACAGAAGAACAAATGCACTGGAGAACAGAAGTTTACCAGCTCACAGAGGCTTTCTTGAGATGTACTCAAAATTACCATGCCAAAATCATAGCCTTAATGAGGATCGTAAAATAAACAGTCTGAGGTCATTTTATTGTTGGCACTGACATGGATTGTGATGTTTGTGATAATTGTAGTGCACAGAAAAGGTGCTAAATTAACTGCTTTTGTGGTGTGAGGCTCAAGGACAGATAGTAGCTGTAACCTACTGTCATAAGTCACATTGCTTTTGAAACTACATTTCAAAAGCATACATTACAGTATACAGTACACATCAAAGGCACATGAGAAGTGCAGTAACTAGTTATAGGCAATTTGTGGCTTGAAGCCATGAACTCAGAAACTAATATATAAGACATGCACATTATTTAGTGGTAAGGTGACCAGATGTTTAAGTCCTTAAACTGGGACAGTATGGAAATACTGTGAATAATTTCCAACGTCCAAGCTACGGGGAAGCTCTGGCCCTCGAGATCTAATCCAGTCCAGGTTTTTACTCCAAGCAGGTTCTAATGCATTTAATTGAAGCTGCTAAGAGGCAATTAACTAATTTAGGACCTGGTTGGAATTAAGACCAGGACTGGAATGAATCTCGAGGGCCAGTTGAGTACCACTGCTAGTTCTAGGGTTTTTATTTTCACTTTGGCAATGTTTGATCTAATATCATATTGAAAGTGAATGCAGAGATATTCAGAGTGGAATCGTTTACTTTCAAAAATGTTTTATGTGAATAAATAGATCTTATTCTCTTTGTAATTTCCTTTCAATACAACAAGTATAGTTATTAGCATTACTGCTGCAAATCTAGTCCCTTTTCTGTCTAAGAAACGGCATCTTCTCTCTTTGATTTCCACTTTCCATCTTGCTCTGCCTCTATCTCTGTTATCCTCCAGTGTCCAGTCTGCAAACCAAGCCCTTCCTGCATGAAAACATTACATATCTCAATGTTTCTATTTATTAAATGGTTGCTTCATAGAATCTATATATATATATATATATATATATATATATATATATATATATATATATATATATATGTTTAATTTCTTACCATTTAATATGACATGGTATTTGTTCTGTATATTGTTTTTCTATTGTAGTTTCTGCTTGGATCATTAGTGTGCCGTGATTAATAGATACCAAGAATTTTCAGCCACTATTAAACTATTACTATTAAAGGTGATGACATTTATTAAATATCCTATCTTTTGACTGTGCAATAAATGAAGCCCACTAGTCAGCTTTTCTGAGTTTTGTTTAGAAGCTGCCCTGATTGCAGAAACAGGAATTTCCTTCTAAAGTAGTTATTATGGCAAATAGTAATCCACGTAGGCAAACCCTTCTAAATTTCTCCGAATAGTTTAACATGCTTGCATGTTGACATTTCCTGCCTATTCCATTTTTCGGTACCAATCAATAAGAAATCGTCTTCTGACAATCTAAATTAGACTACACATTTTACGAAGGCTAATTTATTTGCTGATCTTGGCTGGAGTTTATTTTTTGGGGTTAACAGTATAGGCTGAGACATGGATCAAGGTGTAATAAGATTAAATCGTATTCCTGTTCTGATCAAATGAAATGTTGTCACTTCTTTACTTACGAAAGGAATACTATTTAATCTTTATTAATATAAGCATAAGCATTAGCCTATGTAAAATGTGCAGAGAAGTTTTCAGATTGTCAGTAGATGCTTTCATTGATTGGTACTAAAAAACGTATCATTGATTGGTACTGAAAAACTGCCATCATACAATGAACACGTTTTTAACAGGTTCCTTTCTGTTTTAAGTAATACCTGTTGGCTTAAAACGTGTTAAAAAGGACATTTTGGAAATATACAGTAACTATTTTGGAGCCCCCCAGTAATTCGATGCTTGACATTTGCCTCTTTTGCTGAAGGAAAAACATGTTTTTATCAATGTGTTTTTTTCTTCTATTAAACTAATAGCTGTGATAAAGTAAAATACTTATAAAATACCTTATATAGCTATCACACGTATGCAACATATATTTAAACTTTGCAGGATAAAATATACTTCTATAATACATTTAACACAGAAATAAAAACAAGGGGTCACCAAATTAAAAAGAGATTTATCCTGCCTCTAAAGCAGCTAATTTAGATATTTTTGAAAGAAGAAAGATAAAATGAAACAAGGACGTGATTGTTTTTTTTTGTAATTGTTTTAAACTATTTGTGTCATATACAGTACTCAACATGAATTTCAGAAATATTATTCACTGTTAAATGTTAAAATTATTCACTAACATACATTTCTTAGATGGTACCTGTGGTGAACTAAAAATGAATATAGACTTATTTCAATAGAAAATATGTTTCCAAATACTTTTGTCATATTTTACAGCCATTTTGATGCACAAAGTGTTTAAACTACGACAAGCTTCATTGCACTGCGTTGTAAACATGGCACGGTGATGTGACACGACAGTGTTGATTTCTGCAATAGTCGCCTATAGCTACACATGAAGCAAAGCCTTTTGCATGCAGATATACAAATGTCATGGATGAAGAGAATAATTCCAACACAATACAATGGTACCTGTATGAGCCGTTATTGTTAGACTACAGTAGTTTAACCTGTTCGGCCAGTGAGTGATGATTCAGACAAGGATAGTCATCGGTTCGTTTTAGCAACAGTCAGTGGATAAACCCACCCGCAATTCTCTGTGATTGGTTGCAAATATGAACGTTGACTGTTCAGTAATTCTCCAGATTTGCACGGCGTTGTACAACCATTTTTTAATGCTACTGGTCGTTCAACCTTCCCTTTAGTCACATCAAGTGTCATTGTACTGTAAAGTTATATAGTAACAGCAGCCTGCATGAAAATACAATATTCTATATTCTGTTACCGGTGTGGCGATGATCTGGGAAAAAAAAACGGGACGAAATGAGCATCCCAAGAAAGGTTCCGGGGACACTGGGACCAGTGTTCCAAAAGTGGGAATGTTTGGTAACCTTATTTAATGGTGAAGCAGCTCACCAGAACAGGAAACATCAAATTGCTCGGCGACTTGTGTCTGGTTCAGGTTTTTTTCAAGAGCTCAAACAATTTCCAACTTTGTGCAGCAAGAGAAACAGTGGTGCATTTCACCGTTTTGTTTACATGCCATTTTGTAGCCATTTTGTAGAATATTGTGTCTTGAATAGATTGCTTCACACTGTATGAATGCACTAGGAAAGAATCCCTGTATTGGTTTATACAATGATTATTTGAGTTGCTGACGTTTTAAAATTTAACACAAGTCTGTAGTTTGTGGTTTAGGCTACCTATTTTTATTCTGGTTCCTTTTGCAGCACAGTTGATGTTCAGTCCAACATCAGCCTGTAAAATATGACAAGGATAAACTGGTACATTCCTAGAATAATAAGATGAACCCCCTTTATTGTTGCTATAGCTACAGTTCTGTGTGATAGTGTTGTATAGTTCTCAGTGCTATCCAATAGGTCACACTGCCTCTATGTTACTGTATTTCTCATGTCATGTGCTGTACCAGAAATATCTGAAAACATTGTTTAGAAAATGATACAGCATAATGCATTCCACCAGTGTGCGTTCCCCTGTGTTAAATGTAATAAGACTAAGTAGGAACACCTAAATCAATGTGAAGGTCATTAAAACACAATGTGCATTCAGATGAACTACACTGAAAAATGACTGCTTGTGGTTGATAAGAGAGTGCTGGCAAGCAGTGATATGTGATAAACATTGTTTCTTTCATTAAATGTTCCCAGAAACCACTTCCTAGACCTATACAGTATGTGAATATGTTACATTCCACTGTTTAAGTCAATAACATTTTATCTCCTTATTTGATAACACTTTACAAACCAAACCATTTCATTTCATTGTGTGTATTAGACAATTGCGCCGAAGCCTTTTGGTGATTTCTGGTTTACTATGTGTGTGTGTGTGTGTGTGTGTGCTGGCGCCAGGGTCCATCTGTTTATATACTCCATGTTTCCTGCTCCTCAGAAGGGAGAGTTATGTTTTGTTGTGGTAAGACATTAGGCTGTTTATTTTGTCTTAACAAATATGCATTCAGCAAAACCTTAACAGTTAGGAAAACAAATATAATGTAGTTTAAGACAAGTTATTTTTCTAAGGGTACACTGTTAACATGAGCAGAAGTGGATTAAAAAAAAACACCACCACCTACCCTGCTTATAAAACTAATATGTGTGGGAATTTAAAGTTAAAACTATGCTGTGCACTGTAAATAGGCTATATCATGGTTTAAGGTCTACACATAAGTATTATTCCATACTTCAGGTTGTAATCATTTTCTACTGCAGTACAGCAAAGACAAAATCTCACTATCTATCAATCAGTCAATCAATCAATATTTATTTTATATAGCACCTTTCATAGTGGACCACCGTCACAAAGTGCTTTACAGGATAGTGAGGAACAATGCAGTGAAATACAGGGCATAGTACATTAAATACAAATAGTAAAAATCTATTAAATACAGGCATAAAACATTGGAGATGCATGTGTTAAACAGAACCATACGAGTAAGATGGAGTGAAAACCCTGAAATAGCAATTTAGACAGCAGTAAGAGAGAACAAGTGGATCTTGAGAGTTGATTTGAAGCGAGCGACTGTGGGAGCTACACGCACTGGAGCTGGGAGAGAGTTCCAGAGAGTCGGGACTATGAAGCTAAAAGAGTGCTCCCTGAGTGTGGTGCACTTTTGCTTCAGTATGACAAGCAAGCCAGAGTCAGAGGACCTCAGCTTGCGTGCAGGGACATAGCGGGTCAGCCGGTTGGAGACATACTCTGGACCTGTGTGATGAAAGGCCTTGTAGGCAAGCAGGAGAATTTTGAAAGTAATCCTGAACTTTACAGGTAGCAAGATAGGGGGTAATGTGATCATGTTTTTTACATCTGGTAAGGATCCTACCTAGCAGTGGCATTTTGAACCAGCTGCAATTGGTTTATGACGCGTGACAGAAGACCACCATAGAGAGAGTTGCAATAGTCTAGTGTCGAGAGGAGATGAATGCATGACAGAGTATCTCTGCGTCGAGGAAGGAAAGGTAGGGACGGACCTTTGAGATGTTTCGGAGGTGGTAGAAGGAGGATTTGACTACAGAGGAGATTTGGGCATCAAAGGAGAGGTTACTATCCAGAAGTACAGCAAGGCTTCGTACAGTGGGGGTAGGCAGCAGCAGACAGTTTCCAAGATTCAAGCCAGCAATATTGAGATTCTTGAGTTCAGTTTTCAATCCTACTAGAAGTTGTTCAGATTTGTTAGTGTCGAGCTGAAGAAAATTGGCAGACATCCAGTCCTCGATATCTTGGATGCAAGCTGAGAGCTGGACCATGGCAGAGAGACATCCAGGGTCTAGTTTTAGGTAGAACTGGGTGTCATCAGCATAGGAGTGAAACATAAGGCTGTGTTGACAGATGAGGTGACCCAAGGGAAACATGTAGATGTTGAAGAGAAGAGGCCCAAGAACAGACCCTTGAGGGACACTGCAAGTGACCAGGGTTGCGTAAGCACTGTTTCCATCATAGAAAACAGACTGCATGCGTCAAGAAGAATGTTATGATAGATGGTGTCAAAAGCAGCAGTTTGGTTCAGGAGGACAAGGACAGAGGGAGCAGCAGCATCAGCATAAAGCAGGAGATCATTTCGGAGCAGAGCAGTTTGAGAACTGTGATACGGCTGGAAGCCACACTGCAGAGATTCAAGCAGATTGTTATCTGCAAGATGTTTCGTCAGCTGGCTGGCTACAGCCCTTTCAAGAGTTTTGGAGAGAAAATTAGATAGGACAGCCCGGTCGAGGGAGAGTTTTTTGAGAACCTGCGTTATTCAGGCAATCATGAGGGCAGCATTTTCCAAGCCTGAGTCCAGGGACAGGTTGAGAATGTGCATAATGGAAAGGGCAAGATCAGAGGCACAGAGACGGGCAAGGTTTGTTGGCCAGGGGTCCAAGGGGCATGTGGCAGTAGTTGATTTCAGCAGTATGTTGGAGATATCAGTAATGGAGTGAGGAGAGAGCAGGAGGGGCAAACGGAGGGGAGTCAAGGTGGTCAAGTACTATACTGGAAGTGTGGCAGGAAAGCGTAGAATAGATAGTGTCAATTTTGTTCCGAAAGAAAGAGGAGAAATCATGGCAGGTAAGAGACGAGGATGAATGGGAGATGGATTTATTGATGGCTGGATGCAGGATTTGGTCAATGGTTTTAAAGAGAATATTGGGTTTACCGTGTCCCATCGATATGATTTCTTAGAAGTATTTCACCCTGGCAGCAGCGAGCACATGCCTGTAGCCACTGAGGTGATCTGTCCAGATCTCTCTGTGAACCGTTAGTCCGGACAACCTCCACTTGTGCTCAAACTTGCGGCAGGTAGACTTAAGCAGTCGAGTCGATGTTCAAGGGTATACCATGGGCAGTTGCGATGTTTCGTCACTGATCTGGTTGTGAGTGGAGCATCTGTGTCAATGATCTGGGTAAGGGTGGTGTTGTAGAGGGTCAGTGCATCGTCGACCGAAGACAGGAGAGTACCAGTCAGAGGGGAAGAAGAGACACATTCTGAGAGTATTATAGGACAGAAGGAAATAACAGTATAAGTAGTAGCTGTAGGTGAGGGAATATTAATATTGGCAGTGATTAGGAAGAGAGAGATATCTGAGATGGAGAGATTGGAGATGTCAAGACCCCTGGTGATGAGCTGATCCAGGGTGTGCCCACGGGTGTGAGTGGGGACGTTGACAGATTGAGACAGCCCAAGACAGTCTAGGAGCGTGACAAAGTCGGTCACTAGAGGGGAAGAAGGCAGGTCAACATGAATGTTGAAATCACCTAGGAGTAGAATTTTGTCAGTTGAAGCACAGATTAGGGAGGGCAATTATGAGAACGCAGCAATAAAAGCAGAGTTATTCTTTGGTGGGCGATAGATAACAGCAAGGGTGAGAGACATGGGAGAGGGGAGCTTGATAGCGAGATGCTCAAACAAAGAGAATGCTGGGAAAGAGAGGGTTGAGACATCAAGCACAGAGTTAGCAATAACACCAGTGCCTCCATCTCTACCAGTGAGGAGTGGCTTGTCAAAGAGCGAGTAGCCATTTGGAGTGGATAGATATAGTGAGTGCTTATCATTTACAGAGTGCTAGGTTTCTGCTAGACAAAGATCAAGATTTGTATCCGTTCTAAGTTAGTTTAGAAGCAGAAATTTGTTAGTCAGAGAACGGCAATTAGGAAGGAGAATTTACAGTTTGTAACAGTACAAATAGCAGTATAGGGGGAGAGGAAGTTAGTAACGGTATCTGAATCAAGTACTTACCTGTGTTCATTCTAGGAGGGGAGAAAGAGTAAGCACTCTTTGTCCAGGGGATCCAGGCGTTTGGTGTTAGAGTAGGGATGAGGCCTACTTGGAAAAAGTCCTCACTCTACCTGTCCTCACTCTGACTGCCACAGCTCAGACTGCCCTTGAACGCGTGGCCCTTAGACGGCTGGCGCTTAAAACAGCTGCTGTTCTAAGACACTGTTTCCCAATTTATACTTATCGTATTTATCGTATTTATACTTTAATATTTATCGTGTAGGCCTGGAGCCGTTCACTTGACACATAATCACAACCTCACAATTCAGCACAGCCCACCACAGTTAACAGAACTTAATTGTATTGATTTCAGACAATAAGCACACAGCATGTGTGTCCTCAGTTAGAAAGCATTTGGATATAATTCTGAGCATGGTTAGACCTTTGGTAGACAGTTCTTACGGCAGCTGAATTGCTACAGTACTTGGTGCGAGTGATTTAGATAAGAGGGCTGTGAACCCTTTGATAGTTTTAACCTCTTACTGTTTCATTCTTTTATTTTAATTCGTAGCTTCCAGCAGTGTCCAATCCCGCATAGACAAACATTGTTCTCAGTTTAGAAATGACACAAGAGCAGTGAAACATTAAACCAAGGCAGTGGCAAAACTCTTGAAGTTTGAAAACATGAGAGACAAAAATTGAATAAAATGGTATTTATTAAACAATTGAAATTATTTTAAATTCTTTGGTAATAAAAAAGGGGGCTAAAGTCCTTGGGCCAGAGAAGTAGAGTCACCACAAATAAGCACATTTTCTTGGATTTCTATGGATTTGTAATATAGATAACCCTTAACCAGGAAGTGGGCTGAACCAAAGGCCAATAGACCCGTTTCACAGACAATGGATACAAATTCCTATCAGCTTGGACCATGTCTGTAATTGAACTAGCCACCTAATAAGAGTTGAAAGATTTCACATACCATTACCAGTTTACTTAGCATCTCAGCAGCCTAATTTTGTTTGGTTTTTTCAACCAAATATACACGTAATTGTACCGAGAAGTGAGATTCTGGAGTGTCAATAAAACTGATCTAATGTTTTAAGAACTTGATTAATGTTAAAGCTTATAAGTTGAAAACAATAAGCAAAATAGTGAATAGTAAAAACCAAACCCAATTATCTTTGTAATGTAGCAACAGTTACAATTATTATTATTTATTATTAAAACTTTACTAGGAAATCACATTGCTAGCCAAGAAAGGTAGCAGCAATACAATAAAACCTATTACAATACAAAAATACAAATACAGAAATAAAATATTTTTAAAACCGACAAGCCATACTCAATACAACTTCATCTATAATATCTTAAGTAAACACCCCCACAGCCTGTGAGGTCTGTGTTTTTGCAGGTACACGTTAATACAGTATTGTATTTCAATTGTGGCTAGCTAGCTAGGCATGCATGTGGCACTGAAGCTTAATTACTCATTTGACAGAACCTTCTTTGTAGTGCCAATGTTACTCTATTTACCGTGTACTGTCAGGCACCTGCCACGCAGCTGTAGAGAACACTGTGCTGTTAAAAGCAACAAGGGAGTTCCAGGAGATTTTACTGGATGCATACTAATAAACAGAGCCCTGGCAGATACAGAATTCAGAACAAGGAAATATAGATTTTTTTTAAGACCGCAAGGTCTTGGATTGCTTAGTTTGTGTGTGGTAGTCTTCCTCCTTCCCTCTCTCACTCATACAATGTCATCATCCCAAGAACAAGGGAGGTCAATGTGTTGTAAGGTGTAATAAAAAAGTGACACACATTTGCACACAATTATGTGCGTTCAGTACTGTGAGAGAATTGTAAATGCTGATATAACGTGTTGGCAAATTTATTTTTTATGAAAAAAGAACAAAGTTTTTAATGGGAGATTTAGAAATGTGGCATTATGGTTAGGGTCTATTTTTATTATTTGTTTTTAAAGGCGTATTTTTGTTATGTTTCAATACTGAAGGGTGATCTCTAATTTTTATCACTGATTTTCTTTTTAGATTATAAGCTCTGATTATGTATATTGTACCTCCTGATTCAATTGGTTTGGTACTGACGGTTCTGCTGTTTCAACAAAACTGCTTCAAATTGCAGAAATAAAGGAGCATATACAACAGGAATGTGGAGTAAGAGGACATCTTTCAGACTTTTAACTTTCTAAGAAGCCCAATTGTTATGTAACCTCTTCCTAGAATTATGAAAGCAAAACCAGACTGTGCGGTCGCTCCGTTCCACCCTCCAAGAGAGTAGAGACGTGTGGATGCCTATTCTCTGCTGATTTACAGGCAGGAGATCGAGACGGAGGTTGTAGTTGACACGCAGGTTGTACAACCTGACACGCAGGTTTTATTCCCAGCAACAAACACACAGATAGCTCACCAATGAATACCAACAATGGTAGCGCACGCAGGACATACAACAAAAATGTACGAAAAACACTGCAAATAAAAGGTGCCGTTCATGCACCTCCCTATACTGGTGTGGGATCTACAATCCCAAAACGAATCCCTGATTAGTAGACTAACCCTGACCCTGGTTATAATCTGGTGATGTCAGATTAATTACCCCTCACCACAACAAAAGCATTCTCTATTCAGGTCAAGTACATCACACACTAAATGCTGTATTTTCCCCTCTGTATATCCATGGAAATTAGAAGAAAAAAGTGTGCACCTTCTCCATTAGGTATGGAAATACAAGCAAAACGCCAGGCTTTGTGGCTTAAAAGATGCTGTAACAGATGCTGTGCCAGCCTGCTTTATTGAAAACATGGGACAGGTGATTGACACAGCAATTTATTTTAATTCCTTAGTTACTAACAGTGTACACCTTTAAGGCATGGCACTAATTGTGCCTTAAGGCATAGCTAAAATTATATTTTGAAGCTGCCACAGGACTCAAAATGTTATTGAAAAGAAGCAATAAGCTAATTTTATATCGAAACGTTCTTCTCAGTACACCCTCATACTGTAGATAAATAGACTACAACCTGTGTAGACATTTTACAATTAATAACAATTATTGTAGAGGAAAGCAGCCATCCACAGTTAATTACACTATACCCAGCAATCATTTTTTGCATCCCTCTTCTCGAGTCCCCACAAAGCCTGGCGTTTTGCTTGTATTTCCATACCTGTAATTACTTCCTCCTCCCCGGAGATCATTTTATTAATTATTCACAACATCAGTAAATCTCTCTACACTGCACAAAGGCAAGCTTGATCATCAGGAAATAATAGCAGGTAAATGTTAAACTGAATCCAGGCCCTGTAAATTACTCAAGAAAATATGACTCCTGCAAGTCTTCATCAGTTTCAATATCACTATTTCTTCTCAAAGTTTTAACCACAGTAAATGTTTATATTTGCTGGATGATATATACTGTGTGGCTAGACATAGAGTTGTGGATATCAGGGATATGTATTTCTTTTCAGAAACAAAGGTTTCCTTTACATTTTATTTTGTGCTGTCACAAAATGAAATACTGTTGTGGATCACCAGTTTTTACCTTGTCATTGTTCTTCAGTCAAGTGTCCAACCCAATAACAAAGACCAAACAGGATAGTCAGGAGAGCCTGCAAAGATCTACACCAGAACAAGCTTGCCAACATCAACTTGCTGTTAGATTAATCTGCTGTATAAAGAAATGCATCAGGAAATCAATCAATCAAATACATTAATGCAAAAAATAAAATACATAAATAAATACCATATGAAGTAACCTGTTTGCTGTCTGCAACCAGCTGTGAGAGGGGGTTTTGGTCAGAGAGGAAATATCTGTAATTTATATAATGGCTGTATAGGTCAGGTAACTGGCTGCCTTAAATCGTTTAAGTTTTAACAGAGTTGCTAACTTAAGTTAATTTAAGTTTTGTCAACTAACTTGATTTCAGTCAACAAACAGCAAATGTGTACAACATGAAACTTTAAGTTGAGTAAATTTAATTACATGTGTTTACTAAAGTTTGTTTTACTTGTGTGGTATAGTTGGGATATAAGGCTGCATGTGTGGACAGGCTGGCTGGTGGTGACGTCAGGCCTGGAACAGAAACACACAGAGTGGTCAGTGAAATGTGACTTGCGCTGTTGCGCTAGTTGATTGCAGCAATATAAAAAGGTTTGACAAAACAAAAACACATAACAAAACAAACGGAGCGACGGCCAAAACAAATAGACAGACAAACAAACGGTGGACGAACCCCAAATTAGAATTTAGTTTTGACAGCAACTTATTGGTAAGTACTACTTTTTGTAAGTTTGAGTTTAATATCCTTAGTTCCATGAACTATTCCATACAATTCAGGAAACACTATCCAGCATAACTGTACATTAAATGGCATAATAATTTAAAATATTGTTAAGGCAACATAATGCAGATTTAATATTTCCTAAATAAACACTTTGAGATCACTGCTGATCTTGTTGAAATGCTCACCTTATCAAGTTTGGTAACATCACTTGCAAAAACTACCAACAACATCCAGTTTCGACCCCCACATCACTACCGACATTAGTTTTGGGCACGTCACCCATGCTGGGTTAACAACATTGTTATTGGAACCACTCAATAACACGGCCTTTTGTGTGATTAGCAGTTGAGACAGATGTGACCCATGGCAGTGTTATCCAAAATAGCATGACAGTTTCACAGTCATTTATGTCTTAATTTTAAGTAGTGATCCAAGACTAGACTAACAGAAGCAGAAGCAAACCATCAGTTAATTCTGTGTCTTTTACTATTTGACAAAGTGTACTCAGGTTACTACTACCAATCTGACAACAGATCTTGAAACGTTAACATGCTGCCATAGCTAAGATTTTAACTTACTGTGTCTTTTAAGTGATTGTTCTCTGAGCTAGAATCGGATAACGGGCTCAGATTCCCATGTCCTTGAATCTTAGCACAACTGTCCATTGCTATAAATAACACAAAAGACCTTTCATAACTGTCCAGTTCTCTAAACAAAATAAAAAGGAAATGTAATCTGCAGGTTTTACTGAATTAGCATTGCTATGCTTTTAAAGACACAAAATAATAATAATTCAAACTTGTCCAGCATAATTGTACACTAAATTATATTATTATTTATTTCTTAGCAGACGCCCTTATCCAGGGTGACTTACAATTGTTACAAGATATCACATTATTTTTACATACAATTACCCATTTATACAGTTTTTTTTTTTTTACTGGAGCAAGCTATGTAAAGTACCTTGCTCAAGGGTACAACAGCAGTGTCCCCTACCAGGGATTGAACCCACAACCTTCCAGTCAAGAGTCCAGAGCCCTAACCACTACTCCACACTGCTGCCCATATATATTAAAGTCATTATAAAATATATTCTTCCATAACTTCAAACACTCTGGTACATTTTTAGTGAAACATAATAGAAAGTAGTTACGTTTATCACACATTTTGACTATTCATCTTTGTCAGTGAACTAAGAATTATGGAACTGGGTAAAACAGCACATAACACAGAAACACCCTAGAACAGCCAGTGTCCTTTCCTGATGTACTTAAGGCTGCCGCACACAGCCCGACACAAGCCATCCCGACTCATCTCAACTGGCCGTACAGAGTCTGGATGAATCGTAGCAGTGTGCGTGCCCTTAAAACCAAGATTATGCAGATTTCAGTTGGAATTTCTTCAGATTTGAAGATTGAACATGTTGAATCTTTTTCAGATGCAGTTTCGTTCAGATGTGATCAGTCTGTCTGTGTGTGCGGCGGTTGCCGACCAAGACTGACTGAGACCGATTAGTCATAAGGGTGTCAACCAATGGTGAAGCAGGTTTAAGTGTCATGTAACTTGTCATACAAGATGGCGGAATATTGACAGCTTTAGTTCCACAGATAAAAATACATTAGTCTTGAATTGCTCAGAGTGTCCTGAATTAAAAAATACCAGATATGTGCACATTTGAATAGTTTTTTTTAGTCGTTTACTAATCAAAGGTAAATTATCAATTTACCTTTTTATCAATCTACTGGCAGCGTATATTTTCTTACTGCGCTAAACAGAAGTCACCGGTGCGTCGATCTCCAATAGGTCACAAATCACAAGCCCCTAGATCCACACGCTGAGAAAAAAACGCCAAAGTCAAATAAAAAATCAACAGGTTGGATTTGATTTACCACAGGCTAAAGTGTAGTAGACAAGCTATACAAAAAGTCAAACACTGCCTGAAACGTTTGCACGGTGTAAATGGTCAATTAATTAATAGGCTAAGCGCTTCTTTTGGTTGCCTCGCAGCGCTGTCTCCGCCGTCTAATCAGCATACAATGCCATGCATAATGTGAGGATCGCTATGTTGGGCTAAGTTAATACAAACATGTGTACAGGGCAGTATTAATTACATTTGCATACATAGTAATCACCAGGATCTAGTTGTGGTCTGTCTAATTCAGTCTTAGCAGTGTGCGACACCCAGTCGGGAAAAATTCAATTGTGACGTCAAACCAAAACTGAGCACAACTGATCGCAGAATCAGATGAGATGAGTCGGGATGGCTTGAGTCGGGCTGTGTGCAGCGGGCTTTACATGCTGCCACTCACACCGGCAGGGAAGATGAATCAGTAGCAATCCTTAATTAGAGGCAGCATAAACAGGTGTGTGATGGATGCAGGTGAAAACAACAAAGTCCAGTGATGCGCTATGACGCACAGAGAACACTTGCAATTATGTTGCTATTGTTTGAACAAGAATTGAAAAGAAGCAAAACAAAACAAAATGTGAAATACTGTTAAGACAGCATGATGGAGATTTAATTACTTGGAAAAACTGTCAACATAATTTATAACATATTTATAATGTTTCTATTTAACAAACTGTTCTTGTGGCTCGGTACACAGGGAGCAGCACGGCTTAATGAGTCACTTTGGTGAGTATGGTCTTATGTTGACCTTTACCCTTTTAGTAATAGACCAGAAGTGACCCACTGAGCTGCACGGTGTACCTAGACCACATGAAAAGTACTTCTTGAGACAGATACATTTGCATATCTAAGTCTTGGAAATTTGAGCTCCAGAATATGGAGCACTATGCAACAAACTACTAAAATAAAATGTAAGTACTGTTTTTTGTTTTTCTCACCTGGCCATACTATCTTCAAAGGTGGGGTGCAATGACAAAAAAAGTCATTGTTGAGTGCAGCTAAACTTTCTATACATGTCCTGAAAGTTTCATTCACATTTGTTACTTAAAAAGTGGAAAAAAGGCAAATTTGTGGTTAGACCGTTTTCAAAAACCTTCGAGGCCTCTACCCGGAAGAGCGCGCTGCGTGACATCACACCAGGACATCCACTGTTGTATACAAATGCAGTAGATGGAGGACAGAAGTGAAAGATGTTACCGGTTTGGATGTTTTTAGCATCTTAAATCAAACAGATCAGACATGTTGCTCTTGTGCTTCATTTATATTGGCTTCACAATGTAAAAAAGAAAAAAAAAAGCTTGTTTTATATTTGCACTTCTCTCTTCTGTGGTTTGTTGTAGTCTGTTGATGGTAGAGTAGCACATGACAGTTTTTTTGTGTCAGAGTTTCAGGTTTTTTAATTTGAATTTGTTTCTTGGCAGTATTTTCACGCCTGCTTTTAGTGAAAAGCTTGTATCAAGCATCCTTATTCAGACAGTGAATTTATTTTGAAGAATATCGCTTGATTGTTGCATGTACGCATCCCTGCTGTAGCACATTAGTGGAATTGAGTTATTAATCAAATAAGAGTTTAAATTATCAATTGTATGTTTCGACTACGCCACCCTCAATAAAGGTGAGGGACCTCTAATTATCTCCCGCACAGGTATTTAACTGGGCAGAACATCAGTGACTGATAGGAAGTATACAAAACAACAAAAAAAGGGCGATTATTGCTCAGTTTCACAGTAAAAGCAAGACATAGACCCTGAAGTATTCTGAAAGTTTTAGTTATTGTTACACTTTTTTATAATAAGATGTTCAATAGTGATAGGATTTACTTGAGGTAATACCCGACATTACATAGCAGTACAGTCAATTACACAGCGTCACACACACACAACCCAATAACCTTCATGTCTATGTAGGCTATGCCTCTCTGCAAAGGTTCTTAGTCACTTGGTCGGCTGACACCCTTTAAACAAATAAACAAAAAAAAAATACAGACTCTACTGTCTTTGTTTCGAGACACAAAGAACAAAAAAAAAGGTGCGTTCTCCCAGCTCAGGAACTCCGTACAAAATAGCTAGTCTTTTGTTTCTTCACTATAGGCTTTTTAAAAGCCAAGCAATAGACACAGAGTGCGTCGGATCTCCGTGGCAACTTGTCCTGGTGTGACGTCACGCATAAATTAGCCGCAGCTTTGAGCGAGCTGGACTTTTCATAGCGGTGTCAACTTCACAGTTGTTTTTTGTACACTTAGCGTTAAAACCTATACATTAAAACTAGACAGATACTTTTATTGACCTACCAACAGTACTATACAAATAAATTCTGAAAAAAATGCAAATTCATTGCACCCCACCTTTTAAGCTTTACTGAAAATTCTGTTTTTTGTGGCTCTGAACTTTTGCTGAACATTTGTCTCCACCAAGATTCATGGAAACCGTCTGGATAACTTCAGAAGTGTACCTCAGAGCCCTAGGGCAATCAATATGTAGTGCATACAGGCCAAATAGCACAGCTACATGGTTTTGCACATCACACAGATCTGTCAGAACAACATGTTCGTCGACTATCAATGCAACATTGATAATATCCTTTTTTGTCTAGAGCCTCATTGTCTTCTCTCACTGTCAGTATTCCAATTTTCACACCCTTTACTGTGTTTTCCTCAGGATCAGATACTATATCAAACACAATGCAAAATAAATACATATACTTTGATATAATTTACTGTTACTCAGTTATGGAGCACACATATATAGGTGTGTGTATAAGTTTACAACATGCACAATCATCTATGATCTAATCTGTACTTAAAGTAAAAAATCCCCCAAATTCAATTGCCAGTACCACCTGTATTTTTTACGACATGTAGGTCTGTTAAAGAAAATAACATAAAAGTACAGAATGGAATTAGTCATGATATAATGAAAAATGCTAAATCAGAATAGAACAAAGAAAACCTTACCAGACGTTAGGAAAAAAAATGAGAGGGGTCTTCTCTCTGGAAATATGGAAGGCCTTGCAAAACAGCTGCTCTCTTGTTCTGATTGACATTCTGTAATAAAAGCATTAGGGACAAGGTTACAAGCCACATGGTTGTTTCAGTTGTGATGGGGAGTAAGCTCATGTTACATATGTACAGTACTGTGCAAAAGTTTTAGGCAGGTGTGAAAAAATGCTGTAAAGTAAGAATGCTTTCAAAAATAGACATGTTAATAGATTATATTTATCAATTAACTAAATGCAAAGTGAGTGAACAGAAGAAAAATCTAAATCAAATCCATATTTGGTGTGACCACCCTTTGCCTTCAAAACAGCATCAATTCTTCTAGGTACACTTGCACAAAGTCAGGGATTTTGTAGGCATATAGTCAGGTGTATGATTAAACAATTATGCCAAACAGGTGCTAATGATCATCAATTCAATATGTAGGTTGAAACACAATCATTAACTGAAACAGAAACAGCTGTGTTGGAGGAATAAAACTGGGTGAGGAACAGCCAAACTCAGCTAACAAGGTGAGGTTGCTGAAGACAGTTTACTGTCAAAAGTCATACACCATGGCAAGACTGAGCACAGCAACAAGACACAAGGTAGTTATACTGCATCAGCAAGGTCTCTCCCAGGCAGAAATTTCAAGGCAGATGGGTTTCCAGATGTGCTGTCCAAGCTCTTGAAGAAGCACAAAGAAACGGGCAACGTTGAGGACCGTAGACGCAGTGGTCGGCCAAGGAAACTTACTGCAGCAGATGAAAGACACATCATGCTTAGTTCCCTTCGCAATCGGAAGATGTCCAGCAGTGCCATCAGCTCAGAATTGGCAGAAAACAGTGGGACCCTGGTACACCCATCTACTGTCCGGAGAAGTCTGGTCAGAAGTGGCCTTCATGGAAGACTTGCGGCCAAAAAGCCATACCTCCGACGTGGAAACAAGGCCAAGCGACTCAACTATGCACGAAAACACAGGAACTGGGGTGCAGAAAAATGGCAGCAGGTGCTCTGGACTGATGAGTCAAAATGTGAAATATTTGGCTGTAGCAGAAGGCAGTTTGTTCGCCGAAGGGCTGGACAGCGGTACACGAATGAGTGTCTGCAGGCAACAGTGAAGCATGGTGGAGGTTCCTTGCAAGTTTGGGGCTGCATTTCTGCAAATGGAGTTGGGGATTTGGTCAGAATTAATGGTCTCCTCAATGCTGAAAAGTACAGGCAGATACTTATCCATCATGCAATACCATCAGGGAGGCATCTGATTGGCCCCAAATTTATTCTGCAGCATGACAACGACCCCAAACATACAGCGAAAGTCATTAAGAACTATCTTCAGCGTAAAGAAGAACAAGGAGTCCTGGAAGTGATGGTATGGCCCCCACAGAGCCCTGATCTCAGCATCATCGAGTCTGTCTGGGATTACATGAAGAGAGAGAAGCAACTGAGGCTGCCTAAATCCACAGAAGAACTGTGGTTAGTTCTCCAAAATGTTTGGGCCAAATTACCTGCCGAGTTCCTTCAAAAACTGTGTGCAAGTGTACCTAGAAGAATTGATGCTGTTTTGAAGGCAAAGGGTGGTCACACCAAATATTGATTTGATGTAGATTTTTCTTCTGTTCACTCACTTTGCATTTTGTTAATTGATAAATATAAACTATTAACATGTCTATTTTTGAAAGCATTCTTACTTTACAGCATTTTTTCACACCTGCCTAAAACTTTTGCACAGTACTGTGTATATAGTTTTAATGATATTTTATACTGGTTTGTTTACATTTAAATTTACGAAACAGGTTAAAGTGAAAATGACATTGATTTTGGCACACTGTTGGTGAATCCAATTGGTGTTTTTTGTAACTTGCAGTCTAGTAATATATTCTACAGATAGTCCATAGAAAAGGTTGCACTATACCAGATATTTAACCAAATACTTACGTCTTTGTCAAGAGATTCCAGAAGACTGATTCTTTCCAAGACCTCCACTCTTCATTCTGTAGAGTGCCAGCATTCTTCTTAAATGTTGGTTGAGTGCAGCAAAGAATGTTGTTTTGAGCCAAGAGAATTATGCACTTACCTATAACATTGGATGAAGAAAAGTCCATACTAGTAATTCAAGTCTATAAAATATACCAAGTGGAATACGCAATTAAACATAGTGTACTCATTTGGTTAGCACTATCTTACTTAGCTTTGTTAGATCAATAACTACTAGAAAACTGACCAGTATAATTACAATTTTAAAAACAATAGTTATTTGTTACCTATTTAAAAACACGTGTCAATTTATAAACCTACAAATGCATAATAAAAAAATGACCACCTCAATAACCCCATTTTTTTTGTAAGGATACGTTGTTGAGTTCTGTTATGGCCTTTTTTAAGTTCTAATGTTAAAATAATCACACTGTACCTGTCTCATAATAAACAAAGCAGGCCATCTACTTTTGATCTCTGACACAAGTTGCTCATCCTCAATTATTTCCTTTCTTCTCAAGGCAAATCCAATTCAAATAATTTTTCTTCATCTCATCCTGCAAAATATTTCTCTCCTTTTCTAGAGTGTTTGGATCTTCCCCCTAAAGGTGATCCGGTAGAAAATCTATTTCTAGAAAATCTATCAGCTCTCCTGGGTTTCTTGACACTGTTTATTTTACACCTCTCTTCACTGGGCTGCCTCTTTGCACGGTTTACTGTAAGCTCTCTACATCCTGCCATGTGCAGTTTCTGACGCAAGTTGCCTATTTTTAATTAAAAACTGGTTTTAAAAACCATGCAAACCTGTTATGGATCCAGGGTATTTAAGACATGGATGTTTTTTGTGTCAAAGCTATTGCCACCGTTTCAGTTTCTTCATTCAATGGGTATGCCTTATACGCACAGATAGCTTCAGAAATATTGTCCAGAATCTTCTTCATATCTCTAGAAGTGGTCAAAAGGGAATCATCCTTATCGTAGGCCTCATTTCCTTGTCTGAGCCTCTATATTCATTATCGTTTGAGAAGCTTGGTATGATGAATGTTACAGGCCACTGCTGTGAGCGTGTGTTTACTCTTAATGAGGATGATTCACCAGATGATGGGGATGAAGTAATACTTCCCATATCCAGGGTAAAGTCTGATAGATCTGACTCTGGTAACAAATGGAAAATTACTTTCAGTGTTGCCTTCTCTGCGGGTACTGTAGATCTGAAATGTTAGTTGCACAGTTCATTACTAAAATATGGATCTTCATATTGTAGTATAAAGTCTTGTTGTAGCTGAAGTCTGTTCTTTAGTACTGCATGAAGTTCAACCACGGTTTCTGGGAAACTATGTACATTTTCCTGATGTCATCTGGTGCTAATAGAACTCAGAACAACATCTTGTTGGCTGACATAGGGGAACAAAAAGAAAGGTCATGATTCTGGAGTAAAAAAAAAAAAAAAATCTGTTTCTTTATTTTAAACTAAAAAATTGAGTCCCCCAACCAATTTTTCTTTATTTATTTAAAACATTTCTGCGATGCCACCCTTTGATCTTTTGATTGATTAATTCTACAAATTGTGGTAAAGCCCACAGGTCTTGGCTGGTTTGTGCCCTTTAAACAGTAGACCCAGACACAGAACTGCAGTTAAGTGTCTTGGTGCACTTTTTAATACATCCCAAAACAAACAAACACAGGAACAAACAAAAGTTTAAAAAAACACTTCTAAATACACAAAATAACTTGATGCCCACAGGATATACATAGACTGGCTGCACACAGGCCTTAGCCTTCACACAGACAGATAACAAACATTACAACCTGCTTTTATATACTTGCCTACCTAAATTACAGGCAGGTGTCCCTCATTATTGGCTTTAGAGCCAATCAGCCTGAGGCATTGTGGGGGATGTAGTCCTGTACTACACCTCAGAGACTACATCTTCCTCTCTCCTCCCCCTACTCTGCCACATATCCTCCCCCTTATGCGCAGCACATTCCAGTGCTCATTCTGGGAGGGTGAGAAGGAATGTTGAGGCTCAGCCAGCCCCGATCAAAGACTAGACCTCTGATGAAGCTGACCGTAACCTTAGATTTTGTTTGTTGAAATCAAAAATTCTGTTTGACCCCCCTTCTTACTGACTTGGACTCTTATAGTAACTTAATCAATACAATAAAATAACTGCTGCTTAACAAAAAAGCCATTATAATAAAATATAGCCCTTATTCAAATACCTCATTTTTCAACAACGACCCTCCAGCGTAGGAAGAAGCAGTGGAGCGTTCTTGCTGAGCGTGTTCTCGTCAGATTTGTACAGATTTTCCTGCCGATTTTGTTACTGCTTGGCGCCGAAAATGCAACGTTTTTTTGCAACGCTGTTTTGACTGCTTGATAGTTGCTGTTGAACCTCAAAATGTATGTTACACGGCCAATCAACAGAGAAAATTAAGGAGTCTTTCTGTACTTTACCAGAATTCTAACATGAGCATCATTTTGTGACACAAGAGCTCTTCTTTGCTTGTGGCCCCTTTTCAAATTGTTTTAACCTATGGCTTTATGGTTAGCTTGTACGTATACTAAAAGGCAGCCAACCAAATAAAAAATTGCCTCCTAATCAGTAGCGATGTATGATTTCAGTATCCATCAGTGACCAACCTTGTCTTATTAAAGCACATCAGTAAAAAAAACAAAAAACAAACAACAAACCTGAAATGAATAAGCTCATGTTGAGCTTTTTGAAAATAAAGGCTATCAAAGTATATACTGATTTAAGAATAATGCATTAAAATAATTGCTCTTAATATTAATATATTGTGGTGCATATTCCCTGAATATGATATTAATACCTAACTGTGTATTAGAAATGTAACTGGATTAATTAATGAAATCGCTGTGTCTTGAGAAAAGTGGGCCCCTTTCTTAGACAGACTGAACTGTGTGACCAGTGAACTAAGTGACCAGGGCTAGGTGGCATCTGGGCTGGATTAGACTCTGGGAGGACAGCTGACTTATGTACAGATAAATCACAACTGCAACAACAAGCTATTTGACGGCAAGGAAAACATAAAGCATGTATGTCCACAGTGGGAGAGGACATTAAACATCAAAGGGCCGTGAGTCTTAAGATGCAACATAAACAAATGACTTAATGCGGGGAGCTACTTAACACAGAAAAGATTCGATCGAACCTTCGATGGTACTAATTTTGCATAGCTACTTGTTTATATTTGATTGAAAATCCTATTTTACAGGTAAGCCATATAAATGGAATAAAACATTCATATGTAGTTTAAAAATACATTATGTAGAACAGTAATCATGTTTCTATAATTTAAATAAAAATACACATTGCTAATTTATTTTGATTGCTTGCGCGTAAGCTTGCATTGCAGCAGCACTAACTGCAGCGGACTAAGGCAAAACAAACTTAATTTAACCGTTCCAAGCAGGTTATCAGTCACAGTCACATTTTACTACTACTAAAAATATTAATAATAATAATAATAATAATAATAATAATAATAATAATAATAATAATATGAACTTACGATTGCAAAGTGACCCCAGAGATTGGATGTACTTCAATGATACAACAACAGTCGCTTGCACTTTTTATTTTTTGGTCATCTGGGGATTTAACAAAAAAAAAATCCCAAACAGGAGAGGGGTTTCGAGACATTTCTTTCAATACAGCTTATGCTATCGCTTTGCTGTCGAGATGGTGAATGAAGAAATTTGCATCTGGTTAACACGGACTGGAGGGGGTAGGGATGGACGGTGCTCAGTTTTTTCAAAATTAAAATGATTAGTGTTAGCGTATATTTTGTGTGTTTCAAACATATTCTACCATAGCACTTCTCTTACACGGTCTTATACACTAGGTGTTCAGTGCATATTTTACTGAAGCACTACAACCACTATAGGTACCCCCTAGTGCTTTGGATAATATACCCTGCTCCATACACGGCAGCAGCACATATAGAGTTGCTACGTATAAAGATTTGGTTGGATTTTAATACAACAACTTTTGTTTAAGTAATATGTATTATACAAATAAAAAGATCGAATTTTGCATGCGAGTGACATTTAATGTGCGATTTATAGTATTCACACATTATCAAACGATTTCAGTTAACAGAAAAAAAAACCCCACACAGTGCGTGAATGGCGTTTGACGAAGCTTCGAAGGTTTAAAACAATCTTCGAATTCCTGGCTAGCAAACGCCTTCTAATACAGCCCTAAAAACTACACATTTTGAGCTCAACATCAATTGCTAAACAAGGTGCTGTCACTCTACTAAGCAAAGCCGCAACTCCAACCAAGGACACACCCAAGAAAGAGGAAGAGAGCTTCATGCGAGTCAGCTACCAAAGGCAAAGAAACTGAGGCCCAGCTGGAGAACTTCTACTGCCATAAAACCAACAGAGGCTATACCAGACAAACAAATCCCAGTCTGCTGTAAGCCAGAGTATCCAAAAGAGACTGTGCCCGGCTACCTGTGTGGCTAAAGATTCAGTGAAGAGGACATAGTGAATCGTTGATCCTATCGGGGATTGAAGACTTTGTTGCAGAGAACCTTTCACTGGACCTTTCAACAGATTGAGTTCCAAACCAGCAGACCAAGAGTCTAAGCTTCAAGGATCTGTTCAGTATAATTCCAGTTGCATTTTCCTCTATGGAACGAAAATAATTAATTGTATATTCACATAGAATTGAACTATTAATTGTTTAGTTTGCATACCTTGCGTGTAAAATAACTTTTTAGTGAAACTTGATGAAGTTAATTATAAGTAATCTACCTCATATTGTTGTATGAAGAACTTCTTTTAAATTGAACTTGCTATATTGTTAAACAATATACTATTAGTAAGCTCAGTGTGTTGTATTTTAGGGTTTTCTGCACCATTTCAGTTGTGTGTGTGTGTGTGTGTGTGTGTGTAAGCGGTGTCCTATTTCACTTGCCCTGCTAGCTCTTAAAAAGCAAGGTGAGAGCTGTGACTTGTTTTTTATGCATAAAAGACTAGGAGATTGACTTTCTGACTGTTGTGATTACTGTTTAATATTGATGTACTTAATAAAATACTACTGTTTATTAAACATTCCTTGTGTCTCGTGTGTTTATAGTAAATCCTCGATCTTGTAACATGTCATTAAATATTTTTATAAGAGAACGAATCAACCAAAATTCTAAACTATCAATTAAAGAATTGTTCTTACAGTAGCATCATAAAATATGCCATATTGGATGTAGGCATTCATCCAGACATTGCTGCAGATTTCCATATTGTGCTGGAGGAATTAGAAGCAGAATGATCATCTGTGCCTCTATGTGACAGAGTAAGAGTGAATCTTGGTTATAAATCTCTCTCCCGACCTGTAAGAACATTGTGTAAAGGGAACAGAGTGCCCTGGACTGGATGGCCTGACAATTTATTCCCAGGGTTAATTAGAAGTCGGCCATCTAGAAAGGGAGCGGAGCTACGGTACACCAAGTCATCGACCCCGGAAGGGAAGCGATGTGGCAACCGCAGATTGGAGGAGAAACGGTTGCACTTGCTAACCAAGGGGGCGTGACTGATGGTACAAAAGGGGACGTAGCGAGGTGATGTGTTCCTTTGTTATGGTTAAGCTGAACTGGAAGGTTTACTGTGTTTTGTCGTGTCTAAAAATCTACTTGTTTGTTATTAGACGGCTAACACGATCCCGAGCTGTCGCTACAGGCCAGGATTAAACGCGGACAACACTGCACCATTGTACACGGATAAATTGTATTTCGCCACGAGCACTATAGCACTCACTCTGGGCTTGTGAACGATTGTGTGTGTTCTACTGTGTTTTTTGTTTATGAACTGTGTCTTATTATTTTGGGACTGCAACCCATTGTTTTGGAACAGTGCAATACACATTGATGTGTATTGCCTGGGATTATTCTTTGTGGTCGCCAGACCAAGATTATAAAAATAAAATTATGTTTCATAATCACATCACCACTACACCTGCGCACTGCAAACCACTTTGCCACACGCCAAAACAGTTGAAACACTTCTCGTGGTCAATCATTCAGTGGTATGGCACTGATGGTACAATAACAATATTAGAATGGTAATAAATCGCTACTGTTTACAGGAAACCTTTTGTAATACTGGTGTGTCTATTTAGATCACAGAGTGGCATAGTGAAAGCTTGTGTCCTTAACACGACATCCACAACTATAAAACACTCAATTATACTTTAAGAAGCTGATAAAATCCAAGTTTCAGACAAGATGCCTTTCTCAGTCTTTATCAAATCTTTGAATGCAAACAAGGGTGCACAGAATGATTAACTATGGAACTTCTTATTTATAGAATCAGCCAACAAGGACTGTGCAGACTAATTGCCCAGCACCCTCTGCCAGAAGGTCAAAAGCACATGTGTATTGAGAGATGATTAAAAGCATTTCATGATTTAATACTATTTATAATGCTAGTTACTGTATTAGATAACAAGTTTACTGCTGCTAAAGGTTAAATACAATTATAGGGAATGATAGTGCTTAATTGGCAGTTGTAAAATTTGTGTGGGTTGCAAATTTTCAGAGCGTTCAGGTTGTTTGGTCTGTTGCTGTCTGTTGCACACAGAAAAAGGAACTTGCACAACCACATGCTGGTTTTCTATAACAGCATGTGGAAGAGAATGGCTTACTCAGTCACCTTGTGATTTTTTACAATTTTATTCCATACTAGTAGAGTTTTAATTTGTATTACTTTCCTCTTGTTTTTAACCTTTTCTGTACCACGTAAATACAAAACAACTCCATGTGGCATGTCACCATAGCATCCTTTTAAGAATGCTCAGGTAGTAGTGCTCTTCATCACTGGCACTAAAAACAAATTTTTATTACCGAGTGTGCAGGGGGTTTCTTATTATTAGAAGTGATGTCATATTGTTCCGTTTTAGCCAAATGATTTCTGTTATAATAAGAACACCATTCACACAACCTACTAACTTATTATAAATCACAGAAATTAAGATTGTACTGAGAAACTACTACTAAACATAAAACAGTGTTGTTTTTAAAACGATGCAGGATGATATCTGTGCACAAGATAAATCCAGCGCTTGGATTTACTGTGCCGTGGTGCACGACATTTGAATCGGTCAACAGTTTTTTTTTTATTATTATTTATTATTTCCCAACAAAACATATTCTAATGTTATTTTAAGATGATTTTAAGGTGATTGTGAACAAGACAGTAATCGCACAAGTAATAGTGTATCCAGACATTTTAATAAATCAATTATATAACAAGATGAATCAATTTGATTAATAACTCAATTTAGTTTAATATTGAAACATATTAATAGCTTCAAATTAGTCACAAAAACGTATTAATAATAGGCATCAATTATATATTTTTTTAATTAATGTTATCAAGGACAAAGGTTAGTATGAAATGTTTTTATAAAAAAAACATGTCTGCATCTCAAAACTTAACGCATGGCACAAATGCATTCAGTACAACTAATAAGTGAAAACAACATTGTAGGAACACACTTAACAAATTAATATCCCAAAAGCATGTTTTGTTTTGTTTTTAAATACTGAATTTTTACCATTTGCTGGTTAGTATCACATCTGCCAGCAGAGCAATCACATGACCTTAACACTGACCTATTGCCAGAGCTCTTGCTCTGTGTCCCTCCTACAGATAGACAATCTATGAGCTCTGATTTGCAAATTTGTGTTTTGATTAACAGTCCGGCAATACTACCTTGCTACTGTTTATTTTTCTAATCCCAGTAGATTAGATGGAGTCTATGTATTTTTTATGTTTCGTAATTAAAGTGGGTTCAGAAAAAGGGTGCAGTGTTATATTGCTAGAGGTGGTGTTATCCACAAAGAACTGTGGAGCAGATATCCCTGCTATGAGTAAGGAGTTTAAAATTACAGCTACAGTTAATATGCTGTGTTTAATTTTGGAATGGGATCCACAGCCTCCCATTTATGCTATCTACTAAGTAAGCCATTCAGTTGGCAAATGAAAAGCATAATGACTTATGCAACATGCCAGTGGCCCCTTATTTGAGACAGTCTGGATTAAGTCTTATGAAAACTCATAGACTGTGAAATATTAAAAGTTGATACAACAGATTAGGCTGGCTTTTGAACATAGAGTGTGTGTTTTGCATGTCGTTGTCTGAACTTTGTCACCTCCAGATACTGTATAGTCACATAGCTCTGAATGGATGTGTCGAAGCCTGCTAATTGTGGTTGAACAAAATCTTTGAAAAATTAGGTATATGGAAGAGTAGGGACAGTTTGCTGTTAGCTAGGGATATGTTATATTTACACTGCTCTATGACTCCTAAATTGTCACTTCTAAAATGATTGATTAGCATTTTCAGAAATTTAAAATGAGACAGGTACCCCGGGGTACTGTTGTACCGTGGTATTCATATTACATCATAAGAATATTCCTTGTTGCTGCTAAACAAAAATGGCTATGTGTGCAGGTGGACACTCGCAGTTAAAACATAAATGAAATACTACTCGTCAGACACGCCGACAACAACTAGAAAAATCACTGCAGAGAGCAGAAGAAAAGTTAGGTAAAGATGAAGCAAGAAATCTTGAAGAACAGTTTAATAAAACCAATATAAAGAAAGACCAAGCTAGCAAGAAAAAGGTGATATGATTTTAGCATTACTTGCTCAGGGTCTCTCATAGATTAAAGTTGTGGCATAACTTTCTGATGTAGGAGGATTGAGGGTTGCCCGGCTTACAAAGTGTGGTGAGGAAGACGAGTCCCCTAGAGCTCCACTATGGCATGCAGCTTCTGGTGCCGATAAGCAAGCCATTAGTGATCAGGTACATTTCTTGGAAAACTGAACCTGGGTTTCCTTGCGCTCACAGAAAACCTATTTAATACACGCTGACGGTTCACTGACATGGAATAAGCTATACAAAGAGTATGTTTATGAATGTAATAAAATACAAGTCTGTGTACTTTCATACAGTAGATGGCGAGAGTATGCACACCACTTTAATCCCAGACTACGCATTGGCAGAACTCAGACTGACATGTGCAATGCATGTTTTTCAGATTGACATTCAGCTGAAATCTCCTGATTTAACTAAACACAGAAAAGCAGAGCTGCAGCAGACTAAACAAGCACATCTCAAAGATGCAATAGCACAGAGGCATGCTATGAGTGATGCAGTGAAAGACTACAGAAATCATGGGCTCCAGATGATACCCCTGTGTCTGAAGAGCGCCCGCTGGTGCTTAGTCTGCCTGTTGATTTGGAATTTAGTTTGGGTCCAAGTGAATCTGAGCCTTCTCTCCCTAATACATACTTGATAGCACCCCAAAAGGTTGTTGTTCAATGTGAGGCTTAGGGTCAAGCTGTCCCCCTGCCCTCCCATTGTCTTACACAACCAAACATTGATTAAGGTGGTACTATGATACAACATTTCTGCAACAGCTCTTGCATAACAACACTGAAGAGTGAAAAATGATAGTCACAGTTGTCGGCCAAAACAAGAGTCAGACCACACAAATGTTTGATGCTCTAATGAGCCTGTCCTGTATGATTGAGTGGCTGATTTTTATCTGATGCTGGGACACAGTCACATGAAGCCAGATCAGCTGGGATGTGCAAGAGGGCTTTAAATAGAAAACATTTGTATGTACCCAAACAGGTTGCTGATGCCTTTAATTCAGTCAGTGGAGTCAATTGTGAATGGGTTACTCAGGAAAACAATGTGTTTCGTTAATGGGTCACATTTTTGAAAAAGTACTTCAGGCCACTGCCTGCAAGGTTCACAGACTACTACTGTTTTGAATTCTGTGGCGGTTCTGTCACTTACAAACCACGTGTAAACTCTCCTGACACTGAAGCAATTAACCACCAATACTGCACTAACCCTGTTCAAACTAAAAAGGCAATTCAAGAACTATTGCATTTAGCGCCATCTTCAGGTCTTGCGGGGATTGCTGATGCCGTGGTCTTTCTGCCTGTTCTAAATTCTCTCCCGCTGGCCAAAACCGAAATCGAGTCGGTTGCAAAAAAGTTGCACCGCATTCCAGACCAGTTCCATGATTACCAACCAAAAACAGACGCAAGTTCAAGTGAACCCAAACAAGCCAGCATTCTGCAGTTCGTACTTGGTAAAGCAAAAACAGACGATAACCGAGGTAGGTTGTAAATCGTTTCCAGTGTTTTAAAAATTGAAAGGGCTAATCCTAGTGTTTTGATTTGTATTTATTGTTTGTCTAGTTAGGGTTGTCTGCTTGTTCTGTTGAGTTTGCTTCAACAAGTTATTTGCAGTTTTCAAAACGTTTACGTGAATAAATCTTTTTTTGTATAACTAACTATGTGTAGTTATTATTTACTTGCCTCTAGTAGTAATACACTATGCAAACAGTAGTAGTAATAGCAAAAACTCTACAGTGGTGTTCTGTAGTTGGTAAAAACACCACTTAATGGAAGTATACATCCCTTTGTTGTGCTTACCTTAGGTGTGTTATTATATTAATATTATACCAAACCCATCCTTATTTTAAGTACATCAAGCCATTCAGTGACAGCTAAGCCTGCTTGAGGTTTAAGGGGTGGTACAGTACCAAAACTTTCCATTTGCTTTTCAGAACTGTACACACTGCAACAGGTTTCTGTCTTGTGGACCCTGGAAAAACACAGGATTAAACTTTCAGTTTCCTTTTATGAAAACTGCTGAAACGTAAAACATTTCTGGAAACCAAGTGTCAAAAACGCTAATTTTCAAGGGAAGCAGGAAGAACAAGCGTTTGCTGTTGAGGTTGCCAAAAAAAGGAGATCCAAAAAATTATGGAATGTGAATGGAAAAATATTAGATTTACTTTTGGAAGGAAATCTAGATACACTCCTTATGGTTATCTGTGCTTCTCAATTCAGTTAAAACATTTTTTTTTATTTTTTTACCTGCCGCTGTTTTAGCAAATGTCAAAGTTTTGAATGTTTAGCCCATAATATTTCCCTTCAGATCATCAGTATTTTTTTTTCCCCCCAGAGAAAAAGAAGTGTAAGATCCTATGACCAAATCTGAGTTAAACTAGATTCTGGCTCCAAATCTCGACCCCTAAACAGTAGTCCACACTATCCATATCAAAAGCCTTATATTATTGCCAAAAATGATCTGTGCAATCATTTTTTTCCCCAATATATTATTATGTTTAAATAATGTCAACTTTGTTACAGTGTTATCAATAAAACATACCAGACTGACATTTGACAAGACAAGTATTTCACAGATTAGACAACATAAACAGTGTTCTGTTCTGTATACAGCACACCATTGCCCATTAGACAAACTTTCAAACAACAATACAGTACATCATCCTTATGTGTTGTGCTTGTTTTCTTTAGGAAAAATGTGATCTTTGCTCTGATTAATAGACAGGGCATGTTGTTATTAGCATGGTGAAAAAGTCTGGACCAAACAATTTGGCACCCCTTGTTAGTGTTGGATGTTGTCATTTCCCAGGCAGAGCTGCACTTATCGTGTTTGCCATGGTAATATGGTGATGTGTTTATGGAAACTCTTGTTACCATGCCTCGCTCTAGACTGCACTATAATCACATGGATTAGCAAAATAATTCTCTGTCAGGAGGTGAGTGGTGTGAGTGAAAGTACAATGCCCAGACAACAGTTCAGTGTTCCAAAGCAGTCTGTATTTATTTAAAGAAATAATAAATCTGCCCATCTACCAGCAATGGTATCGGGGAGGTATACGGCAGGATTGCAGTCCCAAATAGTAATTACAATAAGTATTATAATCCACGTGGTGCATGGCAAAGTGCTCTCCAGTGAGGTGCTTGCTGTGCTGTGCAGTGCAGTGCTGTTGGTGCTCGGGGTGGTTGTGTTGGCTCCCTGGCTGCAGCTCTCTGGCTCCTACTCATCTGCAAAAACAAAACAAACAGTGCTCCGGCTTGTTAATCACGTTTTTTAGCGTAAGGGGCTGTACTTATGTAGTTGCATCCCCTTTGTACTGCCAAACTCCTCCCTGTGATCAGCCCGGTGCCACGGTCTATCCAATTGTTGCATGCCCCGCAGCTGATCACAGATATTGAAAATGAGGCCACCAGCAAGGTTGATTACAGGTAAGTAATGAAAAAGACGTAATTAGTTAGGTTATTTGGATTTTAAAATGGAAAGGGTGCTTTTAAGAACACAGACTTTTGTTTGCAGCCCTTTTCTGTCAATTGCAAGCCTTTTAAATATTGTGTTTTACTGCTGAAGCTGAACATCTCTTGAAAAGCGTCAGGGAAGGCGACTTTGTACTCTAGCTTGTCAATAAGTCGCACTGGTTCAAATCCTGTATTTGTCAATTTTGCCTTTTACCAACTTCTACTAGCAAACCAGACATCCAATGGTTCTATCTTTAAAAGATAGATACCAGCGCTACTCACTTTCAGTCCATTCTAATCCTTGATCTTGTTTCAACCAGGAGCCCAGTCATTTAATTGAACCCAAATATTAAAATAACCCAATAAAGACCTTGTTGAACAAGACCATGGACTGTTCAGCTAAATAATTAATGGTTACGTTAGAACATGATCCTGGTCTGGAATGGACTCAAAAGAGTCACAGGTGAGAACAGTGATCTTACACTAAGGTTAAGGATGTTGTGGAAAAAACTTGTATGGACTGTCCCTCTTTTGACTGATTCATGTGTTATAGAAATGGAATCTGCAGCACACATTCTATTAAGGCTGCATATCACAATGAGGTAGATTACAGACAGACTTGTCATAGTAGACTGCACAAAAACAGATGTTTCAAAAGGAACAGTATCAAATAAATGGCCTTTGTGGAGAAAAGACTGTTGTAGATTTCCACCCCTGACTTCCCAAAAGTATTTGAACTGGCAATCACTGAATATGCTTCCTTCGGAACAATGTAAATACCTTGCAGTTACAGGAACATTGAATCAGTGCCACTTTATCCAGTTTACAATGTTATTATTATTATTATTATTATTATTATTATTATTATTATTATTATTATTATTTACCTTCCCTGTGTTTATTAGCATTCATTTCATTACCAATTACTTTAACAGTGAAGTAGATTACCTACATGAGCTCAACAATTTACAATATAAATTGGAAAATAGAAGAATAACCAAGGCTTTAAAATCCACTGTGTTGCTTCTTTACTGTATTTGCACCAGCAGCATTGTCACTGGCCCCCTTCATGTGTTG
>NW_026708690.1:0-39199 GCF_902713425.1 Acipenser ruthenus
CAAAGAGGCAAACACACCCACAGAGGGGTGAGCAGTCAGCAAAGAGGCACACACACCCACAGAGGGGTGAGCAGTCAGCAAAGAGGCACACACACACCCACAGAGGGGTGAGCAGTCAGCAAAGAGGCACACACACCCACAGAGGGGTGAGCAGTCAGCAAAGAGGCACACACACACCCACAGAGGGGTGAGCAGTCAGAAAAGAGGCACACAGACCCACAGAGGGGTGAGCAGTCAGCAAAGAGGCACACACACACCCACAGAGGGGTGAGCAGTCAACAAAGAGGCACACACACACCCACAGAGGGGTGAGCAGTCAGCAAAGAGGCACACACACCCACAGAGGGGTGAGCAGTCAGCAAAGAGGCACACACACCCACAGAGGGGTGAGCAGTCAGCAAAGAGGCACACACACACCCACAGAGGGGTGAGCAGTCAGAAAAGAGGCACACAGACCCACAGAGGGGTGAGCAGTCAGAAAAGAGGCACACACACCCACAGAGGGGTGAGCAGTCAGAAAAGAGGCACACACACCCACAGAGGGGTGAGCAGTCAGCAAAGAGGCACACACACCCACAGAGGGGTGAGCAGTCAGCAAAGAGGCACACACACCCACAGAGGGGTGAGCAGTCAGCAAAGAGGTACACACACCCACAGAGGCCTGAGTAGTCAGCAAAGATTTTTCTCTTGGTCATCGTCACTGTAGACAATATCCTGATGCAGATCTGTGCCCTCTCCCTGGCTGGATTGCTTTGGCCCTGTGTTGCTTGTGGTTGCATTGCTTTGGTCCTGGTGTTGCTTGTGGCTTGATTGCTTTGGCCCTGGTGTTGCTTGTGGCTTGATTGCTTTGGCCCTGGTGTTGCTTGTGGCTGGATTGCTTTGGCCCTGGTGTTGCTTGTTTGGATGTTGTGTGATATCTATTTCTTAACATAAGATTTGCAATGTGCTTACAGAAGATCATGGAGTGTATGTTTGTCTCAGTAAGAGGATTGTGTTTAGATTGGTTTAGATCATTTCTGATATGGTAGGCAAGGCACTGGCCCACCCCCTCCAGACGTACCATGCATTCAAATAGAACACCCATTTACAAATTCCTAGAAAAATATACAGTCGTATGATGATGGTAATGATGACACCACAATTCTAGAAAAAGAAAGCTAGATTCTGGGTTACAAGATTTCCATTACACGAGAGTAGATGTTAAAACTTCATGCTGATTTGAACTCGGCTCTCGCCAAGATAAGCACCAACTAAGACGTAGCTTTACAGTAAACTAATGTGATCCATATGCGTCTCCATCCATTTACGTTTCCTTCCATATGATGATGTAGATATCCTTCTGTCTGGTGTTAATGGCTGAAGTGTAATGCTGGCTCCAGGGATCAGCTTATTTTGCCTCCCTGGTGCATCAGCACACACAACGGCTGCGATGCTGGCTCCGGGGATCAACCACAGTGCGGCCTCCCCAGCGCATCAGCATGACAACCGTCTGGATTGAGCTAAGTAGGGTACATCTCTGGGGTTTTCAAGTGGGCACCTTCCATCCTCAGTGTTTCGTCGACTAGCCCACGACACCTCAAGAGGGCTCGACGGTGATTCTGGCGTCCCAGCATCACCCCCCTCCGTCCCCCACTCAACTCAGCCCAGCTTACTTACCTGTACATCAGCGTTTCTTTCTTTCTATTGTGCTTGAGATCCCCAGCCAGAATCTTTCCGTCTCAACCACAGCCAGTTGCTGCTCCTCTCTGCTGCTTCAGATAAGTTCTTCACTGTGCGACGCAACTCTTGGCCACTGAATCCGACGTCTCTGAGAAACCGGGTTGTAGAGTGTGCCACAAATCCTCGACAACCCACTTCCACTGGGTAAACCCGAACTCTCCATCCTCGCTGTTCCGCTTCAGTGGCTAGTTGAGCATACCGCAGTTTCTTCCTCTCATACGCCTCATCTACAGCGTCCTCCCATGGCACTGTTAACTCTACCAGGTGAACAAGGCGTGCTGATCCAGACCACAAGACAATATCTGGTCGAAGGTTAGTGGTGGCAATCTCAGGTGGAAAAATAAGCCGTTGACACAACATCTGCCAGCATATTCCAGTCTCTAGCAGCTTCCAGTTGTCCTGGGCGAGGATTGGTTTTAACACCTTTTTCTTGGTGGTTGCTCTCCTGGGCGGAGGAATGTTGTCTTTTGTGTGTAATGTTTTGATGGAACAGGTGGCAACTTATTGGTCATGTTACGCTTGTCTTCCAATGCTAAGGCCAAACATCGCAGCACCTGGTCATGGCGCCAAGTAAACCGTCCTTGGCCAAGAGCCACCTTACATCCTGTCAAAATGTGCCTTAATGTTGCAGGTGATGAACACAAAGGACATGAGGGATCCTCTCCTACCCAGAGGTTTAGGTTCTGTGGTGATGGGAGAACATCATATGTTGACCTGATGAGGAAACTGATCCTGCTCTGTTCCATTGACCATAGGTCTTGCCAGCCAATCTTGCGTTGTTCCACACTCTCCCATCTCATCCATTCTCCCTGTTTGGCCTGGGAAATGGCCTTTATACACCTCATCCTCTCCTCCTGCTTTTGCACCTCGTTGACTACCAGCTTCCTTCTTTGAGCTGGGGCCGCCTTGTGCCATGTAGGAGGAGTTGAACTGAAACCAAGACCCCCTCTTCCATGCTGAACTTGCCCCATGATATCACCAATTCGAAGGGCAGCCTTTGCATCTTCCACAGCTTTCTTTGCCGCCCACTTTCTTCCAGTTTTCAACACAGGTGCTGCCTCCCTTACGCATTTATCGCGTGACTCTACTAATGTCATTTCCAGTCTGACCTTGGCGCACTTAAACTCCTCGGTTAGAGCAGAGACTGGTAGCTGCAGTATTCCTTTACCATAAAGTCCCACTCTGCTGAGGCAGCGTGGAACTCCCAACCATTTCCTGATGTATGAACTGATTAAAGCTTCCAGCTTCTCTACTGTTGTCAAAGAAACCTCGTACACAGTCAGTGGCCACAGCAACCTCGGCAGTAGACCAAACTGAAAGCACCAGAGTTTTTAGTTTACCTGTAAACTGCCAATTGAGAAAAATAAAAACCAGTCATGCAGGGCCAAGAAAGACTTTTGTTCTGCCACTCCCGATGTTAAAGGATCTGTTCAGATAATGTGCTTTTGACCATGCTTGCTGTGAAACCCATCAGAAAGCAGGATCACTATGAACTGAAAGCAGTTCAAAGCGGTGCACTGGTACTGTACTATAAACTAAGGGATTGCCAAGTTATTGCATTACCCATTGAGCACATTCAGGCTGTAGAAAAATCAAAGCTGCTATCTGGAACCAGTGCACGCTCTGTGTAAACATTACAGGTCCACAGTGCCAACACAGAGGTGTGTGGGGAGTTGTTGAAGTTCTCTCTTCTAATAAAGCTGTCAGAATAATTCATTTGCAAGTGCAGAGGAGTAGCATGATGGCTGGGATCTGTTTATCTTACCAAGGGTGTTTGCAGAGTTACCTAGAAGAAACAAATGAGCACATTTTAAAGGGTTGTGTCTGTAATAACTCAGATTTTTTTAGTATTTTGAAGCAAGAGCAATTTGTTTGAAGGGAATAAAAGATTGTAAATCCATATGAAATCAATAAAACAAACGGCAATTTTTCACTTGACTGCCTCTGATTTTGATAAACTTTTGCACATATTATTGTCTTTGGAAGAAATCATTACACTGTGAATTGTAGGCCTGAGTGACCTCCCATGCATGAGATACAGGCACCCACCCTATCTTTACATGATCATAACCTCCTCCAGAATTGACCTAGAAGCTAGTGCTGGTTTTGTTTTAAAGCTCTCAAATATATAAATTTCATTATATAAAAATTGATATGAAATACAAGATACAAAAAGTTGTGTGAATCTGACCTTTGACCTCGCCCAGGTCAAATCACGTAACCTTGGATTGTGGTCAGGTTTTTGATAGATTGTAGCCTAGACCCCTTATCTGCATTTCCTGCACGTTTCATTGTGTGCCTGCCATTGGTTGAGTCACAGGACAGAGTTGAATGCAGAGTGTCCGGTGAATCTTTTAAGTGTAAGCGATTACACACCGAATACAATTAAACAAATATATTTATTTGCAATCGAGTATCCTCTCCTCTCCTGTTAAATTGAAGCTGTGGTGAACTGGTGCAGCTGTAACAACTATTAATATATTAATTTATTAACCAAGGTGCCCTATTTACATAATTGGCTAAAACAAACAAATACAGGTGAATTAAATATAAATTAATACTGAATTGTGCACGTTTAATTTTGTCCCCCCCTACTTCTTTCAGGGCATGTTTGGTATTTTAAGTGATGCTTCTCCAGGAGATGTTCAAATCCAATGAATCACTGAGCCTGGAAAAGAAAACGTATTGTTAGAAGTGGTGGAAATGTAGATATTTCATTTTCAGGACTCTGTTCTTCTATTTCTGAATGCAACACAATTTACCACTCACCTATGCTTAATTTGCCCTTTCCCTTCGTAGCTACTCTGTCAAGGCTTTTGATGCTTTGGCATCTCCTTGTCTCTCAGTGTGTATGTCCTTCCTGTTGCAGTTGTTGGCTCTACTGATGTCAGCACATCCCCCATGTCTACAATAAATTGATCTGGACGGCGTGGGAAACAGAATGATGGTGCTGGTCCATTCGGTGCAGGAAGTTAATTTCAGCCTCCTGTTTCCTCTGATCAGCAGATACCACCAGTGACTGTCCATACTGAACAGTAACACATCCTTTCACTTGGTCAAATGGTAGGACATCCTCTTCAACTGTGATTGATTCTTCTCTTTGTTTTGTTGACTGGGAGAACTCTCGTATAAGGAGTTTTGCTTTGGAAACTGGTTGAAAGAAGTGGAGAAGCTGTGTATCAAACACAGTTTTTACCTTGAGGCATCGTTGCTTCAGAAAATCTTGCTCAGCTTGCCATTGTGCTATCGTGAAGTATTTTACTTCAAGAGCAGGAATGTTGTCTTTTGCAAACCTGTACAATTGGTGTGGTCTGGATCTGGTCATGGTATGGACGCTGCAAACTGGCTTTTGTTGCCATTTTTTAATGGTTCCTCCTACACCATGAGATGTTGCAAAGAAGTTCCACTCTGCTACTACGCCAGAATCTTCCAAGTGCTGACAAATGTTGAGGACATTTTTACAGTTCTTATAATGCCCCTGCACACCTGTCAGAGAAGTAATAGATTTTTCTCAGGCGCCTCCCAAATTTGTTCTCCAAGAACCTCAAAAGATGCTTGTGAAAAAGATAAACAGTGACTGTGTCATGAGTCATGCATTCTGATATTGTAACATAAGAGAATTGTCATCTTTGTCTTGCCAATAGCAAACAAAAGAATGTATGGTTGCCTGAGAGGTGTTCCAATGGTGTGATTGTGCTTCATCTTGCATGACGAAAGTGAAGTTTTCTGAAAAATCATCAACAACTGGGAATTCATTTTCTTGAAGGAGTTCATCTCTAAGCTGTTGATAATATGCAATCTGCATCTTTGCTATGAAATCATGTCAACGAAGACGTTGGAAATGGCTTGTGAAAGTCTCTATGAACTTATCAACAGGTCATTGATTGTCTGAAGGGTGGATCTGTCAGTTGTAGTCCACTTCTGATACTCCACTGCGTCCACCAGGCTATCTTGAAAGAGCATTTGCATTTGACTCTTGAAATCGCCACTTTACTAAGTGGCAATCGATGTTAGGTGGGGAACACATGAGATAAGACAAGCAATGCCGATAGTGATTCAAAGACACCTCTGTACTGGCACTCAGTTGTGGAAGAACAAATGCACATCAGTTTTACATTCTGGGGTGTTGTGCAGACACACACAGCATGTGTACTGCTACTGCCTGTCAATACACTCTCCTTTGGTTTCAGCTCTACAAATTTGGAGAAGCCAATCTTAATGTCAGGATGCTGTAATCTGAAGAAACGACAGGCCTCTGAAAGATTGCAGAGAACAAGTGCTGATCAGCTTCTTTGTTAAGGTGCGACCTTTAGTGCGGCACACTCCACAATGCTTTGCAAATGTCTTTGACGCCAAGAAAGTCTTTGGAAGTACTTACCATTTATGCAACAAATATTAAATTATTATTAGTCTTCAATATTAAATATTAAAAAGACTGCAAAACTGCAAGAATTTTAGCTACAAACATTAATGCCAAGAATGTTAAACTGATAAGTGTAATATATAAATGTTCTTTTGGAAGAGTACCAAGTTTAAGGACACACCTTAGTTGAGTTATAGTTGGATGTTCTTGTTTTTCACTTTATAATGGGCACATTTCAGTATTGATCTGTATTTAATTCATCTGTGCTACTATAGTCACATGTGTTAACAGGCCAAACTGTTTAATTAATTAACATGAATCTGTTACAGCTGCACCAGTTCAGTGCAGCTTCAGTTTAACAGGTAAGTATACTCGATTACAACTAAATGTTTTTGTTTAATTGTAATACGTGTGTAGTCACTTAGAAGATTCACCTGACACTCTGCATTCAACTCTGTGCTGTGCCTCAACCAACTGCAGGCACAAAATGAAACTTGCAGGAAATGTAGATAAGGGTCTAGGCTCCAATCTATCAAACACTGACAAAAATCCAAGGTTACGTGATTTGACCTGGGTGAGGTCAAAGGTCACAGAATCACACAACTTTTTTTTTTCTTGTACTACACAGAACCATCCATAGAATGAGAAAGTAGTGCTATTAGAGAGCTTTAAAACAACACCAAAACTACCTTTCTGTGTCAATTCTGGAGGAAGTTATGACCATGGAAAGGTTGGGTGGGGGGTCCAAAAATGAGTCAACTTTGATGAGCTGTATCTCATGAACGGGGTGTCACTAAGGCCTGCAATTTACACTGTAACCACTTCTCCCAAAGGCAAACATGCATGGACATTTTTATCCAAATCAAAGGAGGTCGAGGTTTTTGGTGGTCTGATTTCATGTGGAATGACCCCTATAATACTAGCAAGGAATAACTTGGTTACTGGAAGGAGCAGTTATGGGGGAGTTAGGGTTTTATTGACTAAGTACTTACAGTAGTTGTTTAGTTTTAATTTTCTGGAATTAATAGGTGTTTATTCTCCTTGGAGTTCTTTAACGACTTTAGTAAACACTTTGAAATATTAAGTCAAGCAGGCAAAATATTGTGGTTAATGCCTTCGGCCGCATAATAACTTCACGTGTGTGTGTGTGTGTGTGTGTGTTTAAGGGTATATTTGGCTCTCCTGCACAGCTATGGTCAAAAGTGTTGCATCACCCTACAGAATGAAACCTGCTGAATAATGTTACTTTAACATATTGAATTTGTAGTTTTCCATATGCTTAATGAAAAACTGACAAACTGAAGAATGTGACATTTCGAAATCTAACATGTAATGTTTTTGTAGTTTCTTTGATTACATGATAAATAAAATATTTGAATTATGTTCAGAAGTTTTTGTTGTGTTTTGTTTTGTTTTTAATGATGTCTCAATCCTAAAATTGTAGCTGATGCTAAACATTTGGCCATAACTGACTAGTGCAGTACATTACATAGCAGGACTGCTGTGTTGGATTGTATAGGGATTGCTGGAGCTCACATGCCAAGTCTTATGTATGATTTGAAGGGTTTCTCAATGGTTTTCATAATCCCCTGAAATATTTCCGCACTTGAATGACCCGGCCTGCACAGCATCTCTTCCGCTCCATTTCTTCTTTGAATGCCTTTATGAATTGTAAGATTATTTTTTATTTCATTTTTCATAATTCAAATTAACTAGACTATATTGAAGCAAGTGCAAAATAGATCATAAGTTTTGAAAACAGTTCAAACATTTATATTTTCTTTTTTTAGAGAGCTTCAATTAGTCTAGAAGTCTTTCTCAATGTCTTCAAATTCACCTTTTAAATACAGACAGTACTGTTCAATAAAGTAAGTCCAAAGTGTCGTCTGAGCTGGTACAATTTGTGAGCTTTCTGTGTGCAGTATACAGCAAACATCGACAATGTAAACAAAATAAATTTTCATGTTTGCATTTTGAGCTACAACAGAGCTTACTCATGGTATTAATACCCATTGTAGCTGTAGTTCGGAGAATGGCTGCTTAGTTGAGAGGGAAAGAGTGGCCAATTGTGTGAGCTAAAATGACCTGAGGTAACCTAACCAAACCAGTAAGGCAACAATGTCTGGTTTCTGATGAAGCAGAGTGCACAGAAGGCTGAACTATTGAAGAATCTAGTAACCATTCACCCAGCAATTATAAAACTGTCGCAGTCTGCAGCTTTACATTTTTCACCTTTTCTTTTTTTCCTTTTCTTACAGGAGTGGGCTGCGAGACCAACATTGACGAATGTGAAAGCAACCCCTGTGCGAACGGGGGCCAATGTGAAGACGGCATCGACGACTATACCTGCCTGTGCCCTGCAGCAGGACAAGACGCCACCCCCTGGGGAGGCAAAAACTGTGACACCCAGTTGGTGGGCTGCCAGGAGAACGACTGTCAAAACGGAGCGACATGCCAACCGACCTACCAGAGCGGCACTCACAACTACTCCTGCCACTGCCCCCCGGGTTTCTATGATGACCACTGCAACACCTCAACCACATTTTCCTTCACATCATCAGGCTACATTCTCATAGAGGTTCCGCTGACAAACAGAACCAAGAGGGGCGTGGGCACCACCAAAGCCAGCATCAGCCTCCGATTCAGGACCACCTTACCTGATAGGATTATATTTTACAGGGGGGACAACTCAGACTACATGTACCTGGAGATCGTCGAGGGCCTCCTTCATGCTAGGGCAGTGCTAGGGGGCTCTCACGTCAATACATCTCTGCCTAGAAAAGTAAATGATGGCCAGTGGCAGGAAATCAGTGTGACTTTGAAAGATGGTTTAGTGCTGGCCCATACAAACTGTGAGGATGGAGACTGCACAAAGACCCAGGAGGGCCAGGAACTGCTCCGTAATATTCCAGAGTCCTTCAAGATGGTCTCTGTTGGTGGGGTCCAGTTTGAGTTCTTACTCAACAACACTGAAAGCAGGATGAATTTCACTGGCTGCATAGAGGACCTCCTGATTGATTCCCACCCCGTGCTTCCTCAGAGGATTTCTGAGAGCATGGCGGAGGGATTGCAGCTCGGCTGCAGCAAGCCGGAGTGGTGCGAGCCCAACCCGTGTTCAGATCAGGGCAGCTGTGTGGATCTGTGGACCAGCTCCAGATGCCACTGCTTCCGTCCTTTTCATGGGCCCAATTGTTCTAACGGTAAGACACACTTTTTTTTTTTTTTTTTTTTAAATGTAGTCGTCGCCAATTATTTTACCCCGGTTTTCACCCCAGTTTAGCATGCCCAATTAGTATCTGTATCCCCGGCTCACCGCTCGCAACCCCCCCGCCGACTCGGGAAACGGAGGCTGGAACACACGTCCTCCAAAACGTGCTCCTTCCAAGCCGTCATTTTTCGCACTGCAGATCCACAGCAATGCCACCAGACCTATAGTGCCGGAGGACAACACAGATCTGGCGGCTCCGCTGCAGAGCCACAGGCGCCCTATCGGCCACAGGGGTCGCTGATGCGCGGTGAGCCGTGGATTCCCCTGCCGACCTAAGCCCTCCCTACCCGGGCAGCGCTCAGCCAATTGTGCGCCGCCCCCTAGGAACTCTCGGTCACGGTCAGCTGTGACATAGCCTGGACTCGAACCTGCGATCTCCAGGCTATAGGGCACATCCTGCGAGGAGCGCCTTTACTGGATGCGCCACTCGGGAGCCCCGGTAAGACTCTTTTTTAAAGATTCTTCACTAAGGGCAGGGTTCCAAAACTGAAAGAGTGTTTATCAGGAGCTTTCTAATTTAATAATTGTAAATGTGAAGGAATCCTTTGGATCCACCACTGTTAATTAATAATAATGAGGCTTTTTGTGTACCAAGATGATGAACATTATGAAAAATATTGAACAGTGCATGTCCGCTAGTATATTTGCTATAAACTACCTGCAACTATTAAACAAAAGGAAGAAGACCTGCAGTTGTAACTTTCTGTAGTTGCTATTTGCTGTAAAATGCAAAGGAAGGTCCTGTTTGAATGAATAAAAGCTTGGCAGTGTTTAGATCCACCACCGTTTCTCTCACTAGAAACTGTACAACTGAGCTCCCAAGTGGCGCATCCAGTAAAGGCAATCCGCGTGGAGTGCAGGATGCGCCCTATAGCCTGGAGATCGCTGGTTCGAGTCCAGGCTATTCCCCTGCCGACCGTAGACTGGCCAGGCGCTTGTGGGTCTGCCTGTAAGTTGCCCGGAGTTGCGTAGTCCTCTGACGCTGTAGCTCTGAGGTGGCTACATGACGGGCCTGCAGAGTGAAAAGAAGCTGACAGTACACGTTTCGGAGGACGCATGTGTTCATCTTTGTCTCTCCCAAGTCAGCGCGGCGGTGGCAGCGGTGAGCCGGGTTAAAATAAAAAATAATAATTGGGCTTTCCAAATTGGGGAGAAAATGAGAAAAAATAATTGCTGATTCCAAATTAAAACAAAAAAGCACTGTACAAATTACAAACAGCTGAGGGCCACCAAGTTGATACTATAACATGTTTATTTCCCAAACATTTCAAATTACAAATTTGTTCCCACTTTCCTATTAAAAAAACCCGTTGGCAGTCCAGGCTTTATCTACAGTGTGTATTTTACCATCTTATTCCAACAGAGTACACATCAGCAACCTTCAGCCAGGAAGACAGCACTAGTTCCGCCTCCTTTAACATCAGCAGCAGTCACGGCTCCAACTTCACAGTCTCCTTTTTCCTGCGCACGCTGAAGCAAGAGGGCTTGATATTTCAGCTCAGTAATGACACAGGCCCATACTTCACCCTCTATCTGAAGATGGGCAGGATCAACGTGCAGACCCTGTCGGACACCCCTGCAGTGGCGCCCATGTACTGTGCCAACGGAGAGAAGCAGCTGCTCACCGTGCATTCCAGTGATGGCAGGGTCACGGTCGGACAGTCTCATCTGGATTATAAACTGACCCAGCTGCCTTCCGTCTCAGTCGAGGCTGGGGATGTAGCCCATGTTGGAGGCCTTTCTGTGGAAGAGGATGCATCTGCCTGGGGAGGGTATTTCAAGGGCTGTTTGCAGGACCTGCGGCTTGACAACTCGCTCCTGGAGTTCTTCCCTCTGGAGAACGGTAACTCCAGCATGACAAAAGACATGTACGGCTTCAGGAAGACTGTTAATGTCACGCAGGGTTGCCACAGCGATGACACCTGTCGGGTAAGAGTTTTCATACTGCACAGGAACTAAAAACAACTTTATTCCACACCCGGAACCTTAAAAACCCTCCTAGATTTTATGGTAAAACTTAAAAGAATTTAAGACAGGTTGACAAATGTGTTGTAGTCTAATTCAAATTTTCTGCTCTTCATGAATTTGAAGTTCTGTTCATTCACGCCACATTTAGTCCACATGTAGATTACTAAGAAGCCATGGGGAAATATTTCTACACTGGTAGGCAGAAGGAGTTAAACAAGTTTATTGGCCAGCTGCTTTACTGTGGAAAATAAAAATGTAAAAGCAGCAAGGCCAATGGCACAATCCGAGGCCTGCAACTCGGCACATTCCGTTTCCAAATCCCAGTTTAGACCCGAGCTTTTTGTCATTGCACCTCTTTGCATCTTTACCTGCCAGGCTGTAAGCTAAGAAAGAAATGGTGTCACCTACAGTTAGCCTGCCCCCTTCAAAATTCCAATGCCACAGTACCTGTTAGATACACAAAGCTGTACTGAATACTATTGAATGACTAACCAATAGGAAATAAAGTAGGCACATCATATTAGGCACTGAATCTTGTAACCTGTCACATGATCGAATGTGCCATAAATAAGACCTAGCACAGTTAGCTCTAAGATTTCAAAGGGACATGATAGTTATCATCTGTTTCAAATTGCCATTGCTATGTTAATAACATGTTAATAATTCCATCACTGTCATGCTCTCTGAAGTCTGGACCCTGTGAGAATGGAGGCTCCTGTCAAGTGACCTGGAACGACTTTGTCTGCTCGTGTCTTGCGAACTTCACCGGCAGGACGTGTGAAAGGAGAGTGTGGTGCAGCAGCAGCCCCTGTCCACACCTCAGCCAGTGTGTGGACGTGCCTGGGGGCTACGAGTGTAAGTACCAAACACACAGCTTTGATATAAGTAACACTCCCGCGCTCCCCCTTCTCGTATATTGAATGGTTTGGTCCAGAATCAGCTCGTCTCACCATCCTATTACAGCCGATTAAGAGCGAATGAGACTGAGGTTTTGAAACAGAAGTGCATCTGTTTGCAAAAAAAGATGTGTAGGCCACAGGTACCCTTTATTTGCTTGTTGCAATTGAGTTTTATCTTTTAAATAAATGTTTAGCTTATTTTATCTACATTATTTCTTATATATGGGTCTACAACAGTTCAAATTATTACATCTAATTGTGAAACGCTGACACCTCAGCACAGCGTTGATACAGGTTCCCTTCACCTCTCTACATTATTCACACCTATTATTCCAGACCAGACACAATATATTCAAACTTTTTTATTATTTATTTCTCAAGGGTTTCTTACGGTTATTGTATTCTTTGCTTATTTGTATGGGTTATACACATGTATATATCCATATATTAATAGGAGCAAAACAGTTAAATATTCTGCACGTGAAGTATGGAAGCGGTGCTCTCGCTGCCCAAGAGAAGTGTGGGAGCGGTGCTCTCCCTGCCCAAGAGAAGTGGGGGAGCGGTGCTCTCCCTGCCCAAGAGAAGTGGGGGGGGGGGGCGGTGCTCTCCCTGCCCAAGAGAAATGGGGGAGCGATGTTCTCCCTGCCCAAGAGAAGTGGGGGAGCGGTGCTCTCCCTGCCCAAGAGAAGTGGGGGAGCGATGCTCTCCCTGCCCAAGAGAAGTGTGGGAGCGGTGCTCTCCCTGCCCAAGAGAAGTGGGGGAGCGAGGCTCTCCCTACCCAAGAGAAGTGGGGGATCGGTGCTCTCCCTGCCCAAGAGAAGTGGGGGAGCGGGCGGTACTCCCCCGCGACTCCCCAGCACTACACCCCTGACTGGGATGCAACTTGCTAAATACTTTCTTTAGCAAGTTATTGATTACACTATGTAACACAATTTTTGTTCCTGGGTAGTAAGTGTTATTTCCTAATTGCTTATGCCTCAAAAGTATAGAAAATGGCTATTATTCCCCACAAACTTTGCTTTTGTGACCAGGACAGTGATATTTTGAAATTTACCTATTTCCAATGAGAACACGGGCAAATTTGTGTCTTTTCGTTCACATAAAGTCAGAAAAAAACAACATATGAATCCAAATTAACATGTATTTATACTAAAGTAATACAAAAATGACTACAAAGGATTTAGAAGTGAGTAGTTTTTCGAGATTTACGATTATACTGTAAATCACTTTCACGAATCAGCCCCCAAATGTAGTCTCCCATCATGTTCTCGTTATACTGTCCTTGGTAGCGGCGTTCAAAGTCCAGTATATCCTGGTGGAAGCGCTTGCCTTGCTCCTCCGAGTACGCTCCCATGTTCTCCTTGAATTTATCAAGATGAGCATCAAGGATATGGACTTTGAGGGACATCCTACAGCTCATTGTGCCGTAGTTCTTCACCAGAGTTTCAACCAGCTCCACATAGTTTTTGGCCTTGTGATTGCCCAGGAAGCCCCGAACCACTGCGACAAAGCTGTTCCAAGCCGCATTCTCCTTACTAGTGAGCTTCTTGGGGAATTCATTGCACTCCAGGATCTTCTTTATCTGTGGTCCGACGAAGACACCAGCTCTGACCTTTGCCTCAGACAGCTTAGGCAAGAAGTCTTGAAGGTACTTGAAGGCTGCCGACTCCTTATCTAGAGCTCTGACAAATTGTTTCATAAGGCCCAATTTGATGTGCAGTGATGGCATCAGCACCTTCCAGGGGTCCACCAGTTGCTCCCACTTGACGTTGTTCCTCCCCACAGAGAACTCGGTCCGCTGTGGCCAGTCCCGCCTGTGGTAGTGCGCCTTGGTGTCCCTGCTGTCCCAAAGGCAAAGATAGCAGGGAAACTTGGTAAAACCGCCTTGGAGACCCATCAGGAATGCCACCATTTTGAAGTCTCCTATGAACTTGATGCCATCTCAGAAAAATGCAGATATGTATCCACTTAGGCAGCTGGAACTAAACTGAACTGGTGGGCTTAAGGCCCCTGTTTTTATACTACTATTTATATTACTGGAAAGTTCTAGAAGTTACTCCAAGTTTACTCATCACTGAATCTATTTGGAATGTTCTGGAAAATAGGTAAATTTCAAAATATCAGTGTCCTGGTCACAAAAGCAAAGTTTGTGGGGAATAGTAGCTATTTTCTATACTTTTGAGGCATAAGCAATTAGGAAATAACACTTACTACCCAGGAAACTAAAAAAAAAAAAGTGTTACACGGTGTTATCTGTCTGGCTGTCTGTCTATATATCATGTTTACATATTTCTAGAGAACTGCAGATTCAGTTATTAAGAGTATTGCAATCACTGTTTTTTTAGTTAACTGTAACGATAACGAAAATGTCTATTAATGAACATAAATCATATCCGTTAATAGTAACTATAACTAAAAAATAATGCAAAATGATAACGAAATAGTAACTAAAAAAAAAAAACGGTGACAGTTACTAATTTGTTTTGAAAATGGGGCGCAAGAGGAAAACACTTTGAATATTGTGCACAATACCCTGACCGACGGCTGACGTGTCCGCGGCAGGATGAACTGGGCCCGTCTGACTTGCCTTCCAATGACTCGGCTGTGCTGAAGCAGGAGAGGGGTGGACCGCAGACTCTGAATAATTAGTGCAAGTTAGTTCTGTTCAACTATCTCTAGTTTTGTTCTGTGCATATTATTTTTACCTGTAAATGTATGCTATATAAGTGTGTGTGTGTATACACTTTTATATGCTGTGGTTTATTTGAGACCATTTTAAATGTGTGTAGAATCTTTGTCTATACGTATAGCTCCGCTGTGACTGCGACCAAACGTTATTTCAATTAGAATGTTGGTAACCATGGTTTTGTTGCATGTTGAATATGATAAAGGGGTTTTGCTAAACTAGACGTTTCTCAATGGCATAAAAAGTCTGTTTTTTTAAAGCATAAAGGTCGATTTCACCCATTCTCTGCTTGAATTGAAAAATAGAGGTAGAAAAAACTTCTTTAAATTCTTTAATCAAAGTTAATCAAACAAAACTAGTGCTATATTACATGTATGGAATGAAAACGTATCTTGCGACAAAGCTGTCATCACAATATGGAATAGTAATGTAAGCCTATAGAAAATGTACATTTAATGAGTTTTTGTTTCAATATGGTCCATATTCATAAAGCATTTTCAACCAAAATCAAAAGTAAGCATTTGAACTGCCTATAGGGACTGTTAAATTAGCACATGAAGGATGCATCTGGCACTACACCTTCTTTATGTTGTTTTCGAATAAGGAAGAAAAGGTCAGTGCTTTATAAATATGGCCCTGCAGTATGTTTTCTCCAGGTCTCATGGAAAGTCAGGGACATTTTGTATCGTACAGAAAAACGCAAATGTTTTATTTTTATTTTTTATTCACTGGGTACCATTGATTCAGATTAGTTGCTTATATATTTAACCCTTCTATATGCCTTGTTTTCATCAGGCATTGAGGTTCTGCTTAAACATTAACAACTGCAAATTAAATGGTTTAATTATTTTCCCCAAGTTAGTTTAATGTAAAAAACTAAATATAGCTTGTAAATTGTTAAGTAAAAATCAAGCTGAAATAAACAGCCTGCTTTTTACTACTTGTTTCCAGCACACAGAATCTATTTAACTGGTATTAAATTTTGTGGAGGACTGTACAGCAAGACTTGGCTAGTAAATGGTAATCTCTGATCACTACGTGTTTGTGGTTTTCTATCCTAAGGAGTGTACTGTGAGGTGTAGAGCCTGGCATTACCCAAGTTATTTTTACCTCGACAGATTTCAAGGTCATCACCACCCTGTTGTTGCAATAATAAGTATAACTAAAATTAAACTAATAACTATAACTAAAATTAAAAATCCATAACTATAACTATAACTAAAAAAAAAAAAAAAAGTAACAAAAAAAAAACACTGATTGCAGTCTGTCCTGTCTATCCGTCCATATTACTTTTTTATGTATCTTGAGAAGCACTTTTCCAATTCTGATGAAACTTGGTTTAGATATTCTTTTTCATAAATGAATGAGTCTATTCAAGTCTGGGGTTATATGAAGGCACTTTGTTTGTCAAAGTTACATTTTCACAGTGCATACGCTGGTGTAGGTCTTGGTGTTTTTTTCATTGTTCTTAATTTGCAGGGGATGTATGTCACTGGCATGCTTGTTTCCTTTTCGTGTTTCAGGCAGAGCAAATGCAACATTTCAGGAAAACAACACTATTGAATATGCTGCCAACAAGTCTCTCAACTGGCCAGTAACAAGCATTTCCCTGGACGTGAGGACCAGAGATGGGAATGCGGTTCTTCTGCGAGCCACCAACCAAGTGGAACTTTTCTGCATTGGACTCCACAACTCCACACTGCTGGTCAAGCTGAGGACAGAGAACAGTGTGGAAATAGTCACCATACAGAGCGACTTCCCCATCACAGACGGCCTGTGGCATAACATCATGGTTGGTATGACGGAACCGAAGCAGGGGTCATCGAGATGGGCCATCACGGTGGACGGGAAACAGAACGGAACCAGCCTGGGCGAGGCTGGCAACCTCAACTTCCTCAACGAATCTACTGTGATGCTGGCTGAGAATTACACAGGCTGCCTCGGGACTGTGAGAGTGGGTGGAGTGTATCTCTCTTTCACCGAAGACCACACAGTACCGCAGCGGGAGCAGTTTATCAAGCGCAGCGGGGAAGAGATTCAAATCGGGTGCAGAGGAAACCCGGTCTGCACTCCAAACCCCTGTTACCATGAGGGAAAGTGTGAGGATCTGTTTAACTTCTTTGAGTGCAGTTGTCCCCAGGGCTGGGGTGGGCTATATTGCCAGTCTAATATTGACGACTGCCAGTCCAGTCCCTGTCTCCATGGCAATTGTACTGACTTGCTGGCTGGCTACAAGTGCGACTGTTACCCAGGTTACACTGGGAGGGACTGTGAAACAAACATTGATGACTGTGCTGAAAACCTGTGTCAGAATGGAGGGGTGTGCTCTGATGGTATCGACACTTTCAGCTGTGCCTGCCCTCATCAGTTCACAGGTCCTCTATGCCAGTAAGTATTGTATTTTTCAAATCAATAGGTAGTCTGTGTCAGTACAATGAGGTGCCTGAGAATTGGAGCTTGGTGAAATAATCACTGTTGTATTCAAGTTTATTCCAGCTTAAAACGGGAATCTAGAGCAGCTCAGTTGTATCCTAATGGTCTAAAGCAGTCGTTCCCAGAACCTGGTCCTGGGGACTGACTGTCTGCTGGTTTCCATTCCGAGCTCTCAATTACTTAACTAGACCCTTCATTCAACTGATCATTTGCTTAATTGGACATTTTTAATTGTTTTCAGCTCTTAAAACAGTTGCAGAGTTCAAGTTACTTTAAAATGTTAGAGCTAACTTGAAATATGCAACTGTTAAGAGCTGAAAGCAATTAAATAGGTCTAATTAAGCAAATTATCAGTTCAATTAAGGGTTTAGTTAAGTGTGTGAGAGCTCAGTTGGAATGAAAACCAGCAGACACAGTGGGTCCTCAGGATCGGTTTGGGAACCTGTGGTCCCAATGGAAGGTTTTATTTTTTCAAATTGAAATCTTTCCTTGAATGCAGTGTTCTTCACAATATTTGATAATAATGAGCCATTTTTCAATCGGTTTCATGCAGACAACTGTTTTCAGGAGTTACAAAGGCTGCTGGGAGATGGAGTGCTTTGGAACTCATCTCCCATCAGTCTTTGCATGCATCAAGCTATTACAGTGTCACCCGGTGAGTCATGTGATTAAGGGACTTTCCCATGATTCCAAGCAACCAGGAAATTAGAGACAAATTCATTTTAATATTTAGAGCACAATTTGTTTCAAGAAAGGCTTCTAGCAGTGAGATAACAGGAGAATGGGAGAGCTAGGTGTCCTACTGAGATAATTTACTGTGGTAGCCTCTCGTTTTCAAAACAGGCTCAATAATGACCCACTCAGTTCCACGTCTTCATGGCTGTATTTCTTCTAGGTGGCCCTACCCGCCATTGCAGTGTGGGAAGGAGTTCTGGTGTCAGAACGATGGAGACTGTGAAGATGGCATCTGGGGAGCTAAATGTACCTGCAGGACTGGCTTCACTGGAGAGAGGTAAGAGATCAGCCTGCCTCAGTACTGCAGGCACTGGGGAGATAGGTAAGAGATCAGCCTGCCTCAATGCTGCAGACACTGGGGAGAGAGGTAAGAGATCAGCCTGCCTCAGTACTGCAGGCACTGGGGAGATAGGTAAGAGATCAGCCTGCCTCAGTGCTGCAGACACTGGGGAGAGAGGTAAGAGATCAGCCTGCCTCAGTGCTGCAGGCATTGGGGAGAGAGGTAAGAGGTTAGCCTGCCTCAGTGCTGCAGACACTGGGGAGCACCCACACAAAGAACCACTAAACCAGGGAAAGCATCAGCTTAGTGGATACAGACAGCTGTTCATAGTGTTGCACAGTCATACAGATATGCATGGTCTACCTGGCTCTGGGGAGGCAATACGTATATCATGTTTTAATTGTTGTATTATATTTTAATTGTTGCTTAATATTTAGAAACAGTATTGTAATCAGTACCACCATACCAATTTAATTTATATAGCGTCCTTCGTGTGCTAGCAACCTAGGGTGCTTTAAAATAAAATAAACAGAAAGTCAAAAGAGCTCCAAACTGCTCGCCAGTGAAAAGGCAAATCTAAGAGATCTGTTTTGAACTTAGATTTAAAAATACTGACAGACTCAGCATTCCGGATAACATTTGGAATTGAGATCCAAAATGAAGGAGCTTGAAAACTAAAAGCCCTTTAACTATAGGTTTGTGATAAAGTTCTTGGAATAACCAAGAGGCCGTAATTTGCTGATCTCAAAGTGTGAGACGGTTTATATTAACTAACTCAAACAGGCAGGGCCAGAACCATGAATAGCCTTGTAAGTGAGGAGTAGTGTTTTGAACCCAATGTAAGACCTGAAAACTGAGGAAATACGGCAAACACACTTTGTGTGTGTAAGTATTCTTGCTGCGGCATTTTAGCCACATGCAACATTTTATCATTTAATACAAGCTTCTTAAACATTTTTTACGATTCCCACCAGCAGCTTATTATAATTTGTATAGACAGAAATAGCTTTTGTTTTATCAGTTACAATAAAATACTATTGCCCATTTCGAAAATGTTTACGGAAATCTTCTGTTTTTAAAATCAGTATTTTATTTAGTATTCCTGTTACTTTCTGGGGAAAATATTCTAGACAAATAAAATTGAATTTGCAAGATAATACTCCTATAAAGTACAGTATTCTGCATAGGGTAGAGTAAATGACACGTCTTTCTTTATTGCCATCTCTGAAACCGAGAGCAATATTTCCGCTCTTTGGATCATTTCCTCCAGTAATAGATTGCCAGGGTTTGTTGCTCTGCATTCAGAAGGCAGGAACCTACTGTTCTTTTTAATGAGAGAAAATTCTCACAGGGATAAGATTTCATTTTACCAGAGCCAGGCAGTCTAGAAATAGCATCATGTCAAGTTGAATTTCGCCCCCGGCTCCTGTTGTCTTCCAGTGATGGCTGGTAACGTGCTCCAGTGTGCAATGAAGACCTCTAAGAGGTTGGAGTCCAGTACTAGAGTTACCAAGAGCAGCGTTTCTCCTCCTAGAGGAATGATGGACCATATAGAGGAGTTCAAGTCATTATACTTCAGGAGAGCTCCAGAGAAAACACTGACCACTTAGATACGTAGCTGGGCCTCCATTCTAGAGGGCCACTTTAAATGTATTGTTTCACTAAAGCCTATTGTTCCACTTTGGAAAACATCAAGGTGATTTATGTAGTGTGTCTGTTGTCAGTGAGGGTTTCTCACTGTTGGGTGATGCAAAAAACACTTTGGGGATTAAATAGGAATGGTGGAGAAGTGCTATTGGTCCCTCATGTTCCACGCATGGTCAGAACTTCCACCCATAGGGGGCACTGTTTCCCAACATTCAGGTGTTTCAATCTGCATTCTGTTCATTTGCTTGAATTACATAAACTATTCTCGGCAGGATGTTGTTAACTTCTGAGTGCAGCATCATTACTGCAAGGGCCTGGTGGAATTATTGATTGTCTGGTGATGAGCTCTTCAAGCTGCTGCAGCACTGCTCTTGTTAGAGTGATAATTAAGGGATCCCGTACAAGGCCTTTTGTTCTAAAGTAAGCATGTTGTCTGTGCTGCACTTACAGTACCTGTTAGTGCCCTAAAGGCTGATACAATCCAGGTGCTACACTAGTTCATTAAAGGGAACTCAATCTATTTATCTATTTAGCCTTGAACAAAGAAGAGGGGGTGGTGGGTTGATTGCCAACTCCTTTTAAGATTTAAAGGCTTCAGAGTCAACCCAGCCAATACATTAATCACAGTACAGGGGGGCTGGTTTATGTGCTGGAATAGATTACAAAGCCATGTTAACCATTAATCATTGGGACCCTTTGAGACCCAGGATCCTCTTGTTAAAAGCAGTTTCTTATGTTTTGTTCCTAATGCAATGTGATGTAAATTTGGGCCACTGGGTAAAGTGAAGGTTGTAACAGTGTGGCAACCGAATTGTAGTGCTCTGTGACGACTATAATATTGTAACACTTTACCACTTGTATGAAAGTCTACTTCACTTAGAAGCTGGTAAGTTTTACCTGTATATTACCTGTATTTTGATTGAGCATTTCAAACTACTGAATTGATGCCCACTGACAACAGGAAAACAGGTTGCCATGCTGCACTAGTGTGTGGCTCCTGGCTTCCTGTGCTTGACTGCGTTTGCCCACAGTGTATGTGATGTTAATCTGAAAGGCAGGGTACAATGCATTTCAACATAGTGGACTGATGTCCCTCCCTTGTTTCTTCAACAGCTGTGAAACTGATATAAATGAGTGCGTCCCCAACCCCTGCCTCAACAGTGGCACCTGCCGAGACCTGGTCAACAATTACGAGTGCAGCTGCGGTGCCAGCTATGTGGGACAGCGCTGCGAGACTGATGTAAGTGACCTTTCCTTCTTGTGCTCGCTGCTCTTCTGACAAAGCCTCTTTCACTTCTTGTGCTATACTGTCTTGTACATAGACGTTGACGAGACAGAAGAGATATTTGCTTGTCTGTGTGTATGTACTGTACAACAGGTTGAATCCAGTGTACAGGGAGGCTATAGGGATGAAACCTGATCTCCATGTAAACTCATTGCATCCTCTAGTTATAGTTATTTTATGACAAGTGCTTTGCCTTTTCTTTTTGTTTTTGTTTTGAAGGTCCTAGTTTTTAATTAAAGTCAGGTAAGTGCCACTTCAACAGTATCAGCCATTTGGCTCAACGACAGGGTCTTACTGCTATGCTGTCTCTCTAAACTGTACTTTATCAGAGGTGGAAAAAAGACTCCTACTGCATAGCAGTTTCACCCATTCCAGGATTTACTACCAGCTTAATTAGCCAAAGTGCATAGGTAACAAGCTCAGGTGTGTCTTATTAAACGCATCGTAAAACCAGGAATGCCTCAAACTGCTGTGCAATGGGAGTCTTATTTCCATCCTTGTGTATAGTTTTATCACAGGAGAACAGGATCTGGAATCCTAATGCAAGGGAGAGACAGAGAGAATACACGTGTCATATAATTCAGTTTATACTGGGTTACATGGCTATTGTTGGGTACAGTAATTACATGTATATATGCACTTACTGCACTGTCATTTCATTGCTGTTACCTTTTACATAGAATTTTACATGTACCTAGCAGGAGTTTAATTACAGTTTAGTTTTTGACTTGCAGTGTTCTGTTCATGTAACTACATAAACGTTCTCATGTGCTTAAATGCAAGTTAAATATTGGTTACTGTGTAACCGTATATGTGCTGTAATATAAAGTGTAAAGGAACATGTTGTATCTAGTAGATACATGTTGCACTATTTAAATAATGAAGGTGGAGTAACGAAATGGAAAATGTCAAAATACAAAATAGGTGTAATTGCAGAAACTGTGTGAATTTCTCAACCTTTAATACAATGACATGTCTGCAGTCACACCCACAGACCTGTGCGAATGGAGGCCTGTTAGCACTGGTTATCATTGAGCTGACAACCTGATGTTTCTTTGCATGTTTTTTTAGATGTATCTTCTTTTTCTTGGTCTCGTACTACTTCCTGTGTCAGACCTACATCTATTACCAAGCGTTTTGCATCACCTAAAATTTTAGGATTGAGACGTAATTAAAAAACAAAGTATATCAACATAATTTAGACATTTTATTTAACATCATATAATCAAATAAACTACAAAATTACATTGTAAAAGTCTACTGGAAGCCAATAATAGTAGTACCGTATTTCATGTTAGATTTCGAAGTGTCACATTTTCCAATTTTTGTCAAGTATATGGAAAACTACAAAGCGGTATGTAATTCAATATGTTAACGTAACATTATTCAGAAGGTTTCATTCAACTTTATGAAGCAAAATCCTATAGAATTAACTAATTCCTATAGAATTAGTTAATTCTATAGGATGCAATGATTTACAATACAGAAGAGACCTCGCGGAGCACTGTATGAAACACCCTCAACGCTGATTTTCTAAAGTGAGGTGGGGAAGAATATCAGTGTTGCACAGGCTTTAGCGCACAGTGCTGTACTTCTGGGCTTCAGTGCACAGTGCAACACTAATATGCTTCCCCATTTCACTGCAGAAAATAAGACTTGGAGAAGCAATTGTACCTGGTAGTTAACATGACAAATAAAGATCAACAATAGAGCATCATGTAGAACAAATAGAAGAAATTAAATAGTATATGTATTTAAAAATAAGGTAGGCTACTATGACATGTTCAGAATACATTTTCATAGTGTAAACAATTGGGCTTTGGGTTTACCAAGTGAATCTCCAAAGAGCGGAAAAGTCACGCCTGATTTACATCAGAACATTCCCATCTGATAAAAGGACCCATGCAGACTCTGCTTGCCTGTAGTCAGCCAGTTCTGCTAGCCACCACTCAACCCCCTGAACCACCTTTTTTTTTATTTTTTTTTTATTTTAGTCGTCGCCAATGGTTTCAGCCACAGGGGTTGCTTTTGGGTGGTGAACCATGGATTGCCCAGCCAACCTAATCCTTCCCTACCCGGGCGGCGCTCGGCAAATTGTGCGCCGCCGTCCCCTAGGAAACTCCCGGTCACGGTTGGCAATGACATAGCCTGGATTCGAACCTGTGATCTCCAGGCTGTAGGGCGCATCCTGCACTCCATGCAGAGCGCCTTTACTGGATACACCACTTGGGAGCCCCCTTGATCCACCTTTTAACCAAGTTTAAACTGAAATTGCTTTCATTGGCATTTCCAAAGCAGCTTTAAAAATTGTCAAATGTTGCGCTGTGATGTCAGTGTTGGTAAACTGCTGATGTTCCTGTGGTAACACCAAGCTGACAATCTGTCCCTGCGCTTCACAGTTGTGACTTGAGGGTGCAGAGCTGCCTGGTCTATGTTGATTGAAATCCCTGGAAGCTATGGCTCGTTGGCTCTCCATGCTGTCAGGATGTATTATATTTCACGCCTCACCCTTGTCCTTTTGGATGCTCTGTTCCGTTCTGCGCTAGGAGAGAAACTGTATAGTCTGTTCCAATTTGAATAACTGACAATCACAATTATATTTCTAATACAGAAATCCTGTTTATAGTGACAGCCTATGATACACTTGACAGTAATATGGGGCATTCGGCACCTCTTGTTTTACAGAAGAAGAAAACATTACATTAGATGGGATCCGAGAAGGATACAAAATTGGGGTAGGGGGATGAAATCTTTGCATCAATTTTTTTATGTAAGCACCATCTTTAAACTTTGTTGTTCAGCAATATGAGATGTAATACATATTGAAAGATTATATTGTTTAAACATTAATGCTTACATTAAAAAAGATGCAAAGCAATCAGAATTACCTTACAGTTGAGCAAGTGAGCCTAGTAGGATTGGATACATGTGGAAACAATAAGAATGTTCTATATGAGTCTATATTCTTAATCTCACCATTAGGAAGGTCATACATTCGGAACAATGAAAGGCCCTACATCAATGTCTATTGTATTGCACTGTATTTTGTCCTGGACACTTCTACCATGATTTTTGTTTTTAAGACAGCATCAAATATTTTAAATCTTGAAAAATTGAAGTGGTTGCAGTCAGACTCATTAGAGAACCCCCTCACAGCTGTGATGTGAGCACATCCCAATCCTGACCATTCCTGGTTCTCACAGCACAGATTGACCATTGTTCTAAAAGACCTGATGTACATGGTGCTATTTAAAAGCGTACTTACCTAATCCAGATGTTTAGTCAGGGCTTTCCATTTATCTTAGTTTCCTGGTTTCACACCTGGTGATCTTCACACGTGATTCCTTCTATACTTCAGGATGAAATAGATGCAAATCATGTAAAAAATACTTTTACATAAATTTGCCTCCTTTACAGAAAATAATAACGTAGTAATACTTGTGCTATTTTCTTAAAACCCCATGGAAATAAAACACTACCCTTTGCAATCACTGACCCCCCTCGTTCATTTCTTTTGCAGAAACAGGAGCAGACAGACACAATCCCCGTGGTGGTGATAGCTGTGCCGGTGGTCTGCGGCTGCTTGCTGCTCATGATTATCGGCCTTATTTTCATGGTGCTCACTGCAAGGAAGAGGCGGCAGTCTGAGGGGACCTACAGCCCCAGCCAGCAGGAGGTGGCAGGGGCCCGCTTGGAGATGGGCAGCGTCCTCAAAGTGCCCCCGGAAGAGCGCTTGATCTGAATGGCACCTCCCCCTTCCTGGGTAGGACTTTGGAATGGTTGGCATCAGAGTTGCTTGACTGACTCGGTGCACGTTGATTTGTACAGCACTTGGACATTGGGATTGCTGGATTTTACTTACTACTGACTTCTGTCTTATACACTGAATTGATTCCACTCAAGCAGTACAGGGGTCCTGCTAGACTACACTGTACTGTAATGATGTAATGAAATGACTGGACAGAGGTGGGATATGAGTTTTATAATTAGCTACTGGTAGGGGATGTGTTAGATGCCCTGAGTCTCCTGTTTTATATCAAGTCAAGCTCAGAAAATCACTTCATGAACTCAGCCCAGCATTTCTAGATAGCTGTGGCTGGTTATAGTTCATGTGAAGTGCCTTGTTCTGAGACTAAATTACAATAACCTTTTTTTTATATCTAGGCCTAATCTGGAAAATGTATAAATACGTTTTGTGCTTTTTTTAAGGCTACACAACTTAAATTATTATTGTTCAGGATGTTTGAATTTCCTTGCATTTTGTAAATGCCTGTATTGTTTTGTGTAAACCAGGATGATTCCATCTAAGAGCTAGAATCTCGTGGATTTAATCGGTTATACCAACAGTGCTAATGTAAGTTTTGGTAAACAAAGTTGGAAATGTTTGTTTCCCTAAACTTCTTTAGTATCACTGAGAATGTTATGATGTGTTTGGAGTCCTAACACGGTAATTGAATACATGATCTGTTTGGCCTCAAGCACTGTGCCACTCTTTAAACGGTGCTGTTTGTAGTTCAAGCTCCTTCATCTTGAACGACATCTTTGAACTCTGTGCCACTACTGAATCTGAAAAACCTATAAATATTCTGAACAATCTCATGTATAAAACTGGACATGGTGTATATGTATTATTTGATTAAGACAGATTTTTGGTAATACAAATGGTGTTCAATTCCCCAAAGAAACAATAACTTTGTTGTCTACAATTAACTTTGTTATCTACTTAACGGTTTTGTTTGGAAGAATGTCCTGGAAAAAGTGTAATCCACATAATGTGCATATATGTGTGAACCTTACCATTCTCGTATAACAATAGCTAGCAATAATTCAAATAAAAACATCATCAGTATACCACTACTGATACTGAAAAAACAGCGCTGTTGGATGGTACAAAATAAACCAGTGTTACAGTATGACGACAGTCTCGGTACCCTTTATAAACCGTTAATAAACAGCGATGAAGTGGTTGGTACCGGTATAAAAACCTAGAACCAGAAATCTGTTCTGAAAAACAAGGACTGGTTCATTTCAAATTCACATCTGCTTGTATAGAATAAACAGCGATGAAGTGGTTGGTACCGGTATAAAAACCTAGAACCAGAAATCTGTTCTGAAAAACAAGGACTGGTTCATTTCAAATTCACATCTGCTTGTATAGAATTTAAAACGAATCCCCCAAAAACACAGCCCCTTTAGAATTCTGATACTGTTAAAAATGTACAGTTAAAGAGATGACAGGTTTGATAGTGTACAGTTCATCTATGACTGTTTCCTAAGTATTCATTATGTTTAACTTTGAATATATTATTTTCACATGAGGTTTGAATACATATTCTCTGGCTAGTCTTGCTGCTGTTTGTTTCCACACTCTGTGTGACGGCTAGTACAGTACGCCTGTATCATCACTGTACACACACTGTGTGTGAGGGCTAGTACAGTACGCCTGTATCATCAGTGTACACACACTATGTGAGGGCTAGTACAGTACGTCTGTATCATCACTGTACACACTTGTTTCTTCCGTTAAAAACCTCCAGTCCATATTACTTGGTTTCTGTATCTGTTCTCTAGAAGTAACATGCTGTCTAATACAGTATTCAGCATGTAAGCTACTGATTTTGTGCTGCGTTGCAGGGGCAGGGTGAGATTCTTGGGTTTTCATGCACTGTAACCTTGCTGACCTCTGTTCTATACACTAGTATACCATTCATAAATATAACATGCTATGGCAATTCATTATAAACATGTACTTAATAAGGTCTGAAAGAAACATTAGTATTAGTTTATGTCTAATTGTCTTTCAGCTTGGTACTGGACAATTTATGAGAACCAGAACTCACTACCGATCTACCGAATGTTACCGGAGGTCAAATTCTAGTGAGTGAATAGCCATGGAATATGTATTTAATGGGCTCTACATGATTACGCACTTTGTTGCAGTGATACAATAGAGATTTTGGACATGATCAGAAATCAGGAGCAGCTGGATAGCTTTTGACAGCTGTGCCAATTTGCAATTGCTTAAAATGTACATGATAGAAACTATTGTACAAAAGAGGACTTCTAAAATGTGTTTAATGCATTTAAGAGGGCCTTACTGTCATCGATATGTTTTGATGCAGACTACTGAAAGAAATCCCCATAAGTATTTTTTTTTATTTTTTATTGCAAGTTCCCAACAAGAACATAACAGGACCCCTTGTGGTCAGAAAGAGTCAGTGTTTTAAAGAGACCAACCTTTTTCTTTTTTAAACACCCTGCAGTCTCTCAGCATGGATTCTTTAAGGAGACAGAGAAATAATTCTGAAAAATAAATAAGATGCAGCTTGATTTATTTTATTTAAAAGAAAGACGTATTTTCTATCTTGTCCATATAATTTACATCAACACTAAAACTTTAACATCAGTTATTGTAATAGAAAAATCCTATTCCCAAATTATGGCAATAGTGTTGTTTGAAATGTGAAAATGAAGATGTTATCGTACTGCTTTTTAATAAAATGTTTTTAATGAAACCACAATATTTCATTATTTGTATTTTTACCAGTTTTATATTCTGAAAATTGGCCAACTAATTTATACCAAGGACATCCATGAATGTAAGTGTGTAGATTTCCCTAACCAATACAAGGCTGTGTGATTAACACAGATACCTGCTAACTTCACTGACACCGCACATGGCCATTTCAAAATAATCACCTGGGTCCTGATTAAAAGGGCTTTGCAGTGATATGCACATACTGCTTTAGTGACAAACGTAATCAAAAAAACCAAAAGACTCACAGTTAAACTGAGAGGTAAAACTAAAATAAGTTAAGTAGAAACAAAACCGTGTACCTTGTATAATGTTTGCGTAATGTTTTTTGTTTGTTTTGTTTTTCAACTCTGGTCATCAATGCTTTGTCCTTTTGTAGCTTGATTTTCTACACCTCTTGTTTTGTTGCTTGTTTTTTATTGAAATGACAGTAGCACAGAGCTGTATGTAGATTATTTGTATTAAATGAAATGTATTGTTCAGATTAAACGGGTTCTAAAAGACTGTGTATGTATAGTTAAGAAGAAGCCCATGGACCCCCCAACTGACAAATGGTTTTTGATTCAAAAACACTTTTATGTACAAGAAAAGTATACCTCCAATACAATCATATAAGCACAAGATTTAAACTGACTTTGGACAAGGCCTCGGTACAGCTCAGTGCATATGTTTGTATTAGAAAGCACAGATATCCATGGAGTCAATTCGAAAGAGATGAAAAGACTGACGAAACTTTACAATGTTAGGCATTTATACCTTTGTAAACACTTGTTGACTCCACTCCCATTTGTCTTACTTCTGTCCAGTGATAGGGGTTACCACTCTATCATTGCACATTCCTGCTGCGGGGGAAAAGGGGGGGTTGAATACCTTGAATATCCTGCCTTTTGGTGTTTAGCTCCAACACTTATCTGTGACTTCCAGTCGTGTTAGGCTATGCCAAATTGATAGTAGCTGGTTTTGCCGATTGGAAATGAAAGAACTCAAAACTTACACAATACTGCATATTAAAACAAGAAACAAAACACATACACACTCAATTTAAACATAATGATTAAAAACAACTCAACTATAAAAGAAAAACACACACATAATGTAAAACTTATAATTAATAACATAATTAATACCTCATGCAGAAGGCCATCACTACACTGGACCTGATATACATAACACTTCGACAGCATTCTGAGAGTTCAACTGAGGCCACGGGAGTGCATTCAACTTCTGAATAAAAAACAAAATCTCACCAGGATGTGATGCCTGAAACACAGAATGAACAATCTTACATGGCTTAATATAGCACATACCCATACCAGGCTGCTCCTAAATACATATTCACCTGAGTACAGTATACACGTTCACAATGTTTCATTGCTACAGTGATGTGTCACCCGAGTACAGTATACACGTTCACAATGTTTCATTGCTACAGTGATGTGTCACCTGAGTACAGTATACACGTTGACAATGTTTCACTGCTACAGTGATGTGTCACCTGAGTACAGTATACACGTTCACAATGTTTCACTGCTACAGTGATGTGTCACCTGAGTACAGTATACACGTTGACAATGTTTCACTGCTACAGTGATGTGTCACCTGAGTACAGTATACACGTTCACAATGTTTCACTGCTACAGTGATGTGTCACCTGAGTACAGTAAACACGTTCACAATGTTTCACTGCTACAGTGATGTGTCACCTGAGTACAGTATACACGTTGACAATGTTTCACTGCTACAGTGATGTGTCACCTGAGTACAGTATACACGTTCACAATGTTTCACTGCTACAGTGATGTGTTACCTGAGTACAGTATACATGTTCAGTGTTTCATTGTTACAGGGATGTGTTATCAGTACACCTGTTCTTTCTCCTGCGATGGACCTTCTTTTAGATGTAGTTCCCATATAGCAGCCATGGTGATGGTGTGGTAGACACTGCAACTGTGGAAATGCAGTCCTGCTGGTGATGGTGTGGTAGATAATGCAGCTGTGGAAATGCAGTCATCCTGGTGTGGTAGATACTGCAGCTGTGGAAATACAGTCATGCTCGTGATGGTGTGGTAGATAGTGCAGCTGTGGAAATGCAGTCATGCTGGTGTGGTAGATACTGCAGCTGTGGAAATGCAGTCATGCTCGTGATGGTGTGGTAGATAATGCAGCTGTGGAAATGCAGTCATGCTGGTGTGGTAGATACTGCAGCTGTGGAAATGCAGTCATGCTGGTGTGGTAGATACTGCAGCTGTGGAAATGCAGTCATGCTCGTGATGGTGTGGTAGATAATGCAGCTGTGGAAATGCAGTCATGCTGGTGTGGTAGATACTGCAGCTGTGGAAATGCAGTCATGCTCGTGATGGTGTGGTAGATAATGCAGCTGTAGAAATGCAGTCATGCTGGTGTGGTAGATACTGCAGCTGTGGAAATGCAGTCATGCTGGTGTGGTAGATACTGCAGCTGTGGAAATGCAGTCATGCTCGTGATGGTGTGGTAGATAATGCAGCTGTGGAAATGCAGTCATGCTGCTGATGGTCTGGACTGCAGCTGTGGAAATGCAGTCATGCTGTTGATGGTGTGGTAGATAATGCAGCTGTGGAAATGCAGTCATGCTGGTGTGGTAGATACTGCAGCTGTGGAAATGCCGTCATGCTCGTCGATGGTGTGGTAGATAATGCAGCTGTGGAAATGCAGTCATGCTGGTGTGGTAGATACTGCAGCTGTGGAAATGCAGTCATGCTGGTGATGGTGTGGTAGATAATACAGCTGTAGAAATGCAGTCATGCTGGTGATGGTAGTGGCAGATAATGCAGCTGTAGAAATGCAGTCATGCTGCTGATGGTCTGGACTGCAGCTGTGGAAATGCAGTCATGCTGGTGATGGTGTGGTAGATAATGCAGCTGTGAAAATGCAGTCATGCTGGTGATGGTCTGGACTGCAGCTGTGGAAATGCAGTCATAGCTGTTTGATGGTGTGGTAGATACTGCAGCTGTAGAAATACAGTCATGCTCGTGATGAGTGTGGTAGATAGTGCAGCTGTGGAAATGCAGTCATGCTGGTGTGGTAGATACTGCAGCTGTGGAAATGCAGTCATGCTCGTGATGGTGTGGTAGATAATGCAGCTGTGGAAATGCAGTCATGCTGGTGTGGTAGATACTGCAGCTGTGGAAATGCAGTCATGCTGGTGTGGTAGATACTGCAGCTGTGGAAATGCAGTCATGCTCGTGATGGTGTGGTAGATAATGCAGCTGTGGAAATGCAGTCATGCTGGTGTGGTAGATACTGCAGCTGTGGAAATGCAGTCATAGCTCGTGATGGTGTGGTAGATAATGCAGCTGTAGAAATGCAGTCATGCTGGTGTGGTAGACTACTGCAGCTGTGGAAATGCAGTCATGCTGGTGTGGTAGATACTGCAGCTGTGGAAATGCAGTCATGCTCGTGATGGTGTGGTAGATAATGCAGCTGTGGAAATGCAGTCATGCTGCTGATGGTCTGGACTGCAGCTGTGGAAATGCAGTCATGCTGTTGATGGTGTGGTAGATAATGCAGCTGTGGAAATGCAGTCATGCTGGTGTGGTAGATACTGCAGCTGTGGAAAATGCCGTCATTGCTATCGTGATGGTGTGGTAGATAATGCAGCTGTGGAAATGCAGTCATGCTGGTGTGGTAGATACTGCAGCTGTGGAAATGCAGTCATGCTGGTGATGGTGTGGTAGATAATACAGCTGTAGAAATGCAGTCATGCTGGTGATGGTGTGGGCAGATAATGCAGCTGTAGAAATGCAGTCATGCTGCTGATGGTCTGGACTGCAGCTGTGGAAATGCAGTCATGCTGTTGATGGTGTGGTAGATACTGCAGCTGTGGAAATGCCGTCATGCTGGTGATGGTGTGGTAGATAATGCAGCTGTGAAAATGCAGTCATGCTGGTGATGGTCTGGACTGCAGCTGTGGAAATGCAGTCATGCTGTTGATGGTGTGGTAGATACTGCAGCTGTAGAAATGCAGTCATGCTGGTGATGGTGTGGCAGATAATGCAGCTGTAGAAATGCAGTCATGCTGCTGATGGTCTGGACTGCAGCTGTGGAAATGCAGTCATGCTGGTGTAGTAGATACTGCAGCTGTGGAAATACAGTCATGCTGGTGTGGTAGATACTGCAGCTGTGGAAATGCAGTCATGCTGTTGATGGTGTGGTAGATACTGCAGCTGTGGAAAATGCCGTCATGCTGGTGATGGTGTGGTAGATAATGCAGCTGTGAAAATGCAGTCATGCTGGTGATGGTCTGGACTGCAGCTGTGGAAATGCAGTCATGCTGTTGATGGTGTGGTAGATACTGCAGCTGTAGAGAAATGCAGTCATGCTGGTGATGGTGTGGCAGATAATGCAGCTGTAGAAATGCAGTCATGCTGCTGATGGTCTGGACTGCAGCTGTGGAAATGCAGTCATGCTGGTGTAGTAGATACTGCAGCTGTGGAAATACAGTCATGCTGGTGTGGTAGATACTGCAGCTGTGGAAATGCCGTCATGCTGGTGATGGTGTGGTAGATAATGCAGCTGTAGAAATGCAGTCATGCTGCTGATGGTCTGGACTGCAGCTGTGGAAATGCAGTCATGCTGTTGATGGTGTGGTAGATACTGCAGCTGTAGAAATGCAGTCATGCTGGTGATGGTGTGGCAGATAATGCAGCTGTAGAAATGCAGTCATGCTGCTGATGGTCTGGACTGCAGCTGTGGAAATGCAGTCATGCTGGTGTGGTAGATACTGCAGCTGTGGAAATGCAGTCATGCTGATGATGCTGTGGTAGATAATGCAGCTGTGGAAATGCAGTCATGCTGGTGATGGTCTGGACTGCAGCTGTGGAAATGCAGTCATGCTGGTGATGGTGTGGTAGATAATGCAGCTGTGGAAATGCCGTCATGCTGGTGATGGTGTGGTAGATACTGCAGCTGTAGAAATGCAATCATGCTGGTGATGGTGTGGTAGATAATGTAGCTGTAGAAATGCAGTCATGCTGCTGATGGTCTGGACTGCAGCTGTGGAAATGCAGTCATGCTGTTGATGGTGTGGTAGATAATGCAGCTGTGGAAATGCCATCATGCTGGTGATGGTGTGGTAGATAATGCAGCTGTGGAAATGCAGTCATGCTGGTGATGGTGTGGTAGATAATGCAGCTGTGGAAATGCAGTCACGCTGGTGATAGGTCTGGTAGATACTGCAGCTGTAGAAATGCAGTCATGCTGGTGATGGTGTGGTAGATAATGCAGCTTTAGAAATTCAGTCATGCTGGTGATGGTCTGGTAGATAATGCAGCTGTGGAAATGCAGTCATGCTGGTGATGGTCTGGTAGATACTGCAGCTGTGGAAATGCAGTCATGCTGGTGATGGTCTGGACTGCAGCTGTTGAAATGCAGTCATAAGAACATAAGAAAGTTTACAAACGAGAGGAGGCCATTCAGCCCCATTTTGCTCGTTTGCTCCACGCAGTCCGGACGCCATCTTGGGTGCTCCACTCCACTGCAAGCTTCACGCTGCACTGGTTATGTGACTGCACTGCAACTGTCTGCAGGCTACGCTCCACACCGTTGCAAGCTACACACTGTTCCTGGTTGTGTGACTGCAAACAGCCCAAACACAGACAACACAGCCCAGTACCTTGATGCTTTGCCCTCGGTACTTGGTACTCAGTGCTTCAGCGCCCCCGTGTCTAGGCCTCGACGCACGCAGGTACCCACTGGTCCTCGGTGCCTCAGAGGCTCAGTGCCATATGTCTCGAGAGCTACACGGCTTGGCACTTCGACGCCTCGAGGCCTTTCGAGCTCTGTGAGCTGCGCCCTTGATGCCACGCTGCCCAAGAGCCTCGGTACCTACATCAGTGCTTCGGCATCTTCAGTGCCTCGAGAGCTACACGCCTCGAGGCCTTTCGAGCCCTATGAGCTGCGCATATCCGTGGCATGCTGCCCCACAGCCTCGGTACCACTCAGCGCTTCGACATCCTCGGTGTCTCGAAGACTTCACCCCTCGGCGCTTTGACGCCTCAAGGTTATTTGAGCTCCGCGCATTGCGCCCTTGGTGGCCTCAGGCCCCTGCGCTCCATAGCCTCAGTGCCTCAGTGCTTCGACACCCTCTGCAGACCGAGGACTGTACGCCTCAGCGCTTCAAGGTCTTTGTTGTCTTGCGCCCCAGTACCCTCGAGACCCTCGGAGCCCCTGGTGCTCCATAGCCTCGGTACCATCCGTGCTTCTACATCCTCAGTGCCTAGAGGAGTCGCCCGCTTCAGTGATCAATGTTTCACCAGCACACTCAATCCCCTGTGGTTTTTTTCATTTCCACCCATAGCGCGTCCTGCAGGTGGAAATTGCCTCCGCAGGACAAACACACTCTGTGTGCGAGGTGCCTGGGCATTGAGCAAGCCTCTGCTACCTTGGCAGACAGGTCGTCCTGCTCCTTTTGCGCTGGGTCCAAGGAGAGCACCCTACAAAAAAGACTGGCGCTTTTCTTGGACGAGAACCCTGCAGCCAGCCTAGGAGAGCAGTCATCGGTCTCGGGATCCCAGGCCTCCCCTCCTCTACCCCTCCAAGCCCTGCGCAAAGTATTGCTTCTGCGCAGGCTTCACAGCGCCACCACAGTTGCTCTAGATCTCCCTCAAGGGGCAGAAAGAGAGCTAGAAACACGAACCAGGTGAGGGACATTGCCGAGTTAAAGAGCCAAATGGCCCAGATACTCAAGCACTTAAGCAGGCAGCAGGTCCCCCCTGCGCCTGCCCCAGCTCCACCAGTGCCTGCCCCAGAGTATATCCCAGGCTTCGCCAGTGGTTGCTACAGAGGTTGAGCAACAGGACATGGTGATGAGTGAGGAGGAACAGGATGCGCTCTCCCTAGCGGCCTCCTGGGATGAGGAGTCCTTCTTGCGAACGGAGACTCAGGACCCAGGCCTGACTCGGGTAACGGCCCCCAGCTCCGAGCTCAGCCTCGTTGCCTGAGATTCCAGCACCCTCAGAACTCGGTTCAGTCACTGATGGAAAGGGTCGCCAACTTCCTCCATTTAACCTGGAAGGCAAGTTCAGAGCAACGCAGGTCTGTTTTCAGACAGCGCAGACTTCGACCCCCCACCCCCAGCCCTTTCCGGCATTCCCAGACTTCCTGGAGGAGGTCAAATCCTCTTGGCATCACCCGGCCCTCAGCACCCAGTGTGTCCAAGAGTGCAGCCGCACTTGCCCTCCATGGAAGGTGGAGAGGCGATGTGCTGGGCTAGCACAGTTCTCCCAGGTGGACCCCACCGTAGCGGCCCCCTAGTGTGAGCCCCCCCAGTAGGAGGTCTATCCAAGGATCCTGTATGCCCGAACGACCACAGGTGACACGCCTTGCAAACACAGGAGGCCTCTTGATGGCCTATCTGGACGGCATGCTGCACTCTGTTACCCTTCACGAGCCACTAGCTTCAGAGCTACGCGCAGTCTCGGCCACTTTATTGCAAATATTGGGGTTCCGAGGGCAAGCCCTGGGCAGAAGCCTGGCAGGCTTAGTGGTGGCGTGCAGACAGCTGTGGCTGTCTCAGGCGAGGGTCCCAGATGCGGACAAGTCCGCCTTATTGGACGCTCCTATCTCCCCTGGCCATAACTTTTGGACCAGCGGTAGAGGAGATCCTGCAATGCTCTCACAGAGAGAGAGAGGTGTCCCGACAGGTGGCAGTGATGCTACCCCTCCCATGCCTCGGCACAGGGAAGGGGGCGGCAATGACGTCTGGCAGTTATCACGGTAACCCGGATTATCCCGATCCCTACGGCACCACAGGGTGACCTCAGGCACCACCTCCAGGCCTCTCCACGGCAAGAAGCCAGCAACAAGCACAGGGGAACGCCGGATGTGGAGACCCAGCGGGCCAGCGCCACAGGTAGACAGTTTCACCGGAACCGTCCCAGGCAGCCTCCGCAGCGGCCCTGAAGGCTTGCGGCCTCAGACCTAGTCATACGCACAACACCATCTGCACTACTGGCGCAATTGCACCTCAGGCTCTTGGGTGCTCGCCACCAGTACACACCGGCTAAGCACTGCAATTCCACTCGGGACCTCCTCCCTTTCGAGGGATTACGGTCACATCCGTGAACGACCCTCTCCAGGTCTTGGCCCTCAAACAAGAGGTAGAAACACTACTTCAAAAACAAGCCATCAGGCTCGTAGAACACACCTCTCAAAAAGGTATTTCTTGATGCCAAAGAAGGATGGCACCTCAACGGGTGCTTGAGGGAAGAGGAGGTTCCAGATGGTCACACATCACCATCCTCCAGTTTGTCCGGCTGGGCAACTGGTTTACAACAGTGGACCTGAAGGACGCATATTTTCACGTTCCTATCCATCCAGTGCACAGGAAATACCTCTGCTTCACCTTTCAGGGGAGCGTCTTCAAGTTCTCCGTGCTGCCATTCGGACCTTTTCCTTAGCCCCCTGCACATTTTCAAAGTGCATGGATGCCATCCTATCCTGTGTATTGACCTATAGCCGTTATTTTACAGTTTCTGCAAGATCTACTAGAGGAGGGTAAGTCCCCCTCTACGTTGAAAGTGTACCTAGCAGCCATATCTGCTTGCCATGTTCCCATCGACTCAGTATCCCCCGGGTGATCATATTCTGGCGACCCGTTTTCTAAAGGGTGCTTGGCGGTTACGTCCTCCTATAAAGAACGTCCTCACCCGAATGGAGTCTAGACGTGGTACTAGAGGCTCTCAAGAAGGCTCCGTTTGAGCCCATAGATACCATAGAGCTCTCTATGAAGACAGCCTTATCTGTTAGCAATCATCTCCACTAAGCGTTTCAGTGAGCTACAGGCACTGTCCGTAGCACAGTTCCTGTATGCGCGTTTGGGAAGATGGAAACATCGTTGCACACAAACCCTGCTTTCCTCCCTAAGGTGATTACAGTTTCACTTGAATCAATCAGTGGAACTAGAGGCTTTCCATCCCCCTCCCTTCGCGGAGGAGTCAGAAAGATTAAATTCCCTCTGCCCAGTTCAGGCATTGAGATGCTATGTAAATAGAAAGAGAGCACTGTGTCAGTCTGACCAGCTCTTCGTTTGTCATGGTGAATGGACTGGGAACCGGTAGTTCCTTCTTAATTTAATAAAAGGTGTACATTAGTAGAATTATTTAATATGCCAAACATAATAAATATATCACTATTCATTATCCTAAACAATGTTTTCAATACTGTACTTTTAATTACAGGCTCGCCAGGAGTGCTTGAGATGATGGCCTGCGGGCCAGGAGTGCTTGAGGGACTGATGATGGCCTGTGGGCCAGGAGTGCTTGAGATGATGGCCTGCGGGCCAGGAGTGCTTGAGATGATGGCCTGCGGGCCAGGAGTGCTTGAGATGATGGCCTGCGGGCCAGGAGTGCTTGAGATGATGGCCTGCGGACCAGGAGTGCTTGAGATGATGGCCCTGCGGGCCAGGAGTGCTTGAGATGATGGCCTGCGGACCAGGAGTGCTTGAGATGATGGCCTGCGGACCAGGAGTGCTTGAAATGATGGCCTGCGGGCCAGGAGTGCTTGAGATGATGGCCTGCGGACCAGGAGTGCTTGAGATGATGGCCTGCGGACCAGGAGTGCTTGAAATGATGGCCTGCGGGCCAGGAGTGCTTGAGATGATGGCCTGCGGACCAGGAGTGCTTGAGATGATGGCCTGCGGGCCAGGAGTGCTTGAGATGATGGCCTGCGGGCCAGGAGTGCTTGAGATGATGGCCTGCGGGCCAGGAGTGCTTGAGATGATGGCCTGCGGGCCAGGAGTGCTTGAGATGATGGCCTGCGGGCCAGGAGTGCTTGAGATGATGGCCTGCGGACCAGGAGTGCTTGAGATGATGGCCTGCGGGCCAGGAGTGCTTGAGATGATGGCCTGTGGACCAGGAGTGCTTGAGATGATGGCCTGCGGACCAGGAGTGCTTGAAATGATGGCCTGCGGGCCAGGAGTGCTTGTTTTGAACTGTTAGTGGTCTGCGGGCCAGGGCAAAGGACGGGGTCCACACTTTATACTGCAAGAACCTCGTACTGTGGAGGTCGGCCCCATGGGCCCCCGGGACCCCTGATAACATAGAAATCCTCTGACTCTGCAGAGAATCTTTGGAGGCACTGCCTCGTGGACTGGGCCATGCCCTCAGAGGATGGAAAGGTTCATAACCTGGAAAGAAGGAAGAAAAGAGATTCCCTGTCTCCTGGAGTGCGCCCGCAGGGGTATCTGAAAGATAGAGTTTTGTTAGTATTTTGGCTTTTGCTGCTGATGAGGCTGCGCCGATCCTGAATGATTGCGGGGTATAGAACTTGGGAGAGAGACCTGCTGTAGCGTAGGAGGACCTGGTAGATGGAGAGAGGGCTGATGACATGTAGAGTAGATTGGAGAGCGATGCGTTTAGTTGAATATGAGATGATGGAACTGTGGAACCTGAAGAGGGATTGGAGTTGCTGAAGGGACCAGACTGCGAAACTTAGTGATATTCAATTATTTGACAGTGAAACTGAGGGAAGGAGCGTGGCGGCAAATAGCTGCTGCAGCCTGAGAAGCTGAAGCGAGGTTGAATTCTGGGATGTTGATAGTTGGAATTGAAGTTGAAGCAGGGGCTGGCTGGGTTGCTGTGGCAGTTGGGGGAGACTGAAATGTTTGAGGGGGACAGAGGGTGATCTGTATTGAAGATGAGCTGCTGGAACTTCATTTGTTGATTATTCCAGTGTTGCAGCAAGGTGTACCACATTCTGATGTCTAGAGAGATGAGATGCCGACCATCCTATGTGTTAATTAATACAGGATCGATCAGCAGTTTGCTACTATCATGTCTGCTTGGACTGGAAAAGGTGAACTCACATTCAGAGATTTGGGTTTCATAACTCCAGTCATTCTCCTAACAGTTAATAACTTAAGCAGACATATTAGATGGAGATTAGCGTTAGTCTTGATTGCGGAAATGGCTGCCATGATCCGAGTATTGGAGGAAAGCTGGAGTGTTGGAAGCTCTGGAGGAGGGTTTCTTGCTTCTGAAAGATATTATTACGTGAGAATCCAGGTTTTTTCAGTTGACAGGTTTTTTGCAGTTGAGGCAAGAGCAAGAAGGTGCGATATGAATTTTCTGCCTTGAGAGTAATGCTAATTGTGAAATTGAAGTGGCCGAAGGGAGATAACGGGTAGTGTTTAGATATTGATTTTTATACTTGGAAGTTGGTAATGACTTGACGAATGCCTTCCAGGATTGTTCAGTAGGAGGCTGGCTTCGGATTTGACAGTGTCCCGGGTGATTCTTAGAAATTATAGTTGGGCCGATGGTTTACCTTGAGAGTGGGGTGCCTACTGAAGAGAACAGAGATCGCAGATTGAAGATTGCTTGAGTGAGGGGATCCGAAGGTGGGGA
>NW_026708691.1:0-39197 GCF_902713425.1 Acipenser ruthenus
AAAGCAGCGGTCGCCTTGGCTGAAGGGCAAAACAGCTGAATTGTGCAGGAATCGCTCTAAAAACACTGGGCTCAGTTACAGACTGTTAGTCTGATACTACAGCCCTTGGAATGGTGTTTCTACCTGCTTGCACGGCTTCAAAACTCTTCCAAATGTACTTTTTCAAGGGGCCTGCGGTGCACTTAGAAGTGGCATTGAAGGACAGGGGCAGCGTGGGAACCGAAAGGCCCAGCAACCTGTGCTTTTCCACCACTTATCTGCATGTCCTACAGGTACTCTGTAGCAATTTTCAGCCCCCTACCACATTCGCTGATTCTTTGAGAGCCTGCCAAAGCTGTCCCGAATGCCCCATAGGCTTAAAGCAGCGGTCGCCTTGGCTGAAGGGCAAAACAGCTGAATTGTGCAGGAATCGCTCTAAAAACCCTGGGCTCAGTTACAGGCTGTTAGTCTGATACTACAGCCCTTGGAATGGTGTTTCTACCTGCTTGCACGGCTTCAAAACTCTTCCAAATGTACTTTTTGAAGGGGCCTGCGGTGCACTTAGAAGTGGCATTGAAGGACAGGGGCAGCGTGGGAACCGAAAGGCCCAGCAACCTGTGCTTTTCCACCACTTATCTGCATGTCCTACAGGTACTCTGTAGCAATTTTCAGCCCCCTACCGCATTCGCTGATTCTTTGAGAGCCTGCCAAAATTGGCATCAAAACTCTTCGAAATGTACTTTTTCAAGTATTTGAATGGTTATCGACTCCACTTCTTAGGGGCTGCTGCCATCTACTGGTGGAAAATATTTATGACATCGGGGACCCAACGCAAATGCTGTTCCTCTTATTTGAATTGCTAAAAAAAAAATCAGATTTCTGTAGGAATTCTTCTAAAAACACTGCAGGTGTTTTTAGAACTATCGAAAAACGCTCAAACAGGTGATGTACATGGTAATGGACACCAGGTGTGAAAGGGTTAAGGACAGGGGGGCCTCCGCAGCGCTTGTGCAGGTGTTCCCCCGAGCTCGCGGAACTGCAACACGGCCTCGTAACACCTGTGCACCCGGGGGGGGGGCGTGCATTTAATTAATTAATGAATCGCTGTTCCGCCGTGCAGCTCCCCGGGGGCGGGGGGGACGAGCAGGTGTTCAGCCCGAGCTCATAACACCCGTGCACACGGCGGGGACGTGCAGGTATTTTTTTCCCCCAGCAGACGGGGGTCCCGGCCTTAGACTCGGGCAGCTCCCCGGGGAATGTTAGAGGTCGTCGCCCCCGCTGCTGAGGCGCTAAAGTATCCGACTGCCTGGAGCGCTAAAACCGGCTCCGATCGGTCAGCGGGGACCGCGGGGAGTGAGCCGTGAACGGAGCGTCCCGCTGCTGCCTTCTCGCCGAGTCCGAAAATAGCCGAGAGTTAAGCCCCTCCCCCCGCTGTGTCTTCGGCAGACGTCCGCCACGTCACGTCGGACGGGCCTCTGGTCATGTGAATTGATTGTGACGTGACCAGAGTCCCGTCCGCCTTGAAGCGGCGCGATGCTGCCGAAGCCACGGCGGGGAGGGGGAGGGGGAGGGGGAGGGGGAGGGGGAGGGGGGGCTTAACTCTCGGCTATTTTCGCTGGCCTCCGGGGCTGCTTCTAACGGGTCTCCGCAGCGGCGCTTGTGCAGGTGTTCAGCCCGAGCTCGCGGAACTCCAGCCCGGCCTCATGACACCCGTGCTCCCGGGGGGGACGAGCAGGTGTTCAGCCCGAGCTCGCGGAACTGCAACCCGGCCTCATAACACCCGTGCTCCAGGGGGGGACGAGCATTTAATTAATTAATCGCTGTTCACCCGGGACGCGGGGCCCCGGCTAACCGCCGTGCAGCTCCCCGCACTGGGCTCGTGTCCCAGGCATCCATCCCCCTGCCCTGGCCGCATCCATGGCCGGTGAAAAGGACGGAGCGTCCCGAAGCCCAGCATCCGACTGGGATGCAAGTGCCGTCCCACTCCCAAGCTCTCCCACTCTCCAGCTCTCCCACTCTCCGTTGCAGGCACGCAGCTCCAGCTGTGGCCCATCAAAACTAGTGCGACTCGGGGTTAGGGTTAGGGTCACACTCGTTTCCGTGCTAAAGGTCTTGTTTTGTAGCTCGCAGTAATACCTTTCCAGGCATACCTTGATTCAATTGATACCACCTGTGGTTATTTAAATATTAATTCAAAAAAAAAAAAAAAAAAAACCTGAACGGGACGTTTTTTCGCCAAATGTAAACGAAACCTATTTAAGGTCGTTCTTTAGTGTAGCAGTCGAATACAAACTCGAGCGCGGTGTTGTTTTGTAGCTTGCAATCATACCTATCCAACGATACCTCGTATGAGGTGGTAGCACCAGGGGTTCTTGAAATATTAATTTTAATGCGATTCCCATTGAAACGTATAGGCGTTTTCACCAAAAACGGAAAAACAGACACAATAACACGTTCCCATTTAGCGCAGGTGTGGAATTACAACCCAGGAACGGTCTCGTTGTGTAGACGACACCCTTATCTGTATAACAATGCCCTACCTGAAACGATAGCACCCGGCGTTTCGTATTTATAGGGAAAATACGAATTTTACACCAACCCGCAACTTGACGAGAATCCCATAGGCTAACATTGAAATCCACAAAACACAATTGCTTTTTTTGAATAAAAACTCTGTTTTTCAACGGATTGGTCTCAAATTTGGTACACAATTGCTACCTACTACCCTGATACAGGAACTGTTTGAATGGTTTCTCTAGCCCTTACTGTTCCAGAGAAATAAAAAAAAAGAAGTGAATTTGCATCTGCCAGTAATCTTTTTTTTTTCTTTCTTATCAATCAGTTTTTGCAGGATTCATTACAAAGCCACTGAATCCTGTTAGAGACTAATTCTCTGATACTACAGCCATTTAAATGGAGCTTCTATCTGGTCGCACAGCCGAGAACCACTTAAAAAGGTTCTGATCAAATGTGCTGCAATCTCTCGGTATGAGTCAATCTAAGGCAAGCTGCTGCATTTCAACCAAAAGCCCCATTAACCTGTGCTTCTACATTTATTATCTGCATATAATACAGGTACTCTGTAGCAATTTTCAGCCCCCTACCACATTCGCTGATTCTTTGAGAGCCTGCCAAAGCTGTCCCGAATGCCCCATAGGCTTAAAGCAGCGGTCGCCTTGGCTGAAGGGCAAAACAGCTGAATTGTGCAGGAATCGCTCTAAAAACACTGGGCTCAGTTACAGACTGTTAGTCTGATACTACAGCCCTTGGAATGGTGTTTCTACCTGCTTGCACGGCTTCAAAACTCTTCCAAATGTACTTTTTCAAGGGGCCTGCGGTGCACTTAGAAGTGGCATTGAAGGACAGGGGCAGCGTGGGAACCGAAAGGCCCAGCAACCTGTGCTTTTCCACCACTTATCTGCATGTCCTACAGGTACTCTGTAGCAATTTTCAGCCCCCTACCACATTCGCTGATTCTTTGAGAGCCTGCCAAAGCTGTCCCGAATGCCCCATAGGCTTAAAGCAGCGGTCGCCTTGGCTGAAGGGCAAAACAGCTGAATTGTGCAGGAATCGCTCTAAAAACCCTGGGCTCAGTTACAGGCTGTTAGTCTGATACTACAGCCCTTGGAATGGTGTTTCTACCTGCTTGCACGGCTTCAAAACTCTTCCAAATGTACTTTTTGAAGGGGCCTGCGGTGCACTTAGAAGTGGCATTGAAGGACAGGGGCAGCGTGGGAACCGAAAGGCCCAGCAACCTGTGCTTTTCCACCACTTATCTGCATGTCCTACAGGTACTCTGTAGCAATTTTCAGCCCCCTACCGCATTCGCTGATTCTTTGAGAGCCTGCCAAAATTGGCATCAAAACTCTTCGAAATGTACTTTTTCAAGTATTTGAATGGTTATCGACTCCACTTCTTAGGGGCTGCTGCCATCTACTGGTGGAAAATATTTATGACATCGGGGACCCAACGCAAATGCTGTTCCTCTTATTTGAATTGCTAAAAAAAAAATCAGATTTCTGTAGGAATTCTTCTAAAAACACTGCAGGTGTTTTTAGAACTATCGAAAAACGCTCAAACAGGTGATGTACATGGTAATGGACACCAGGTGTGAAAGGGTTAAGGACAGGGGGGCCTCCGCAGCGCTTGTGCAGGTGTTCCCCCGAGCTCGCGGAACTGCAACACGGCCTCGTAACACCTGTGCACCCGGGGGGGGGGCGTGCATTTAATTAATTAATGAATCGCTGTTCCGCCGTGCAGCTCCCCGGGGGCGGGGGGGACGAGCAGGTGTTCAGCCCGAGCTCATAACACCCGTGCACACGGCGGGGACGTGCAGGTATTTTTTTCCCCCAGCAGACGGGGGTCCCGGCCTTAGACTCGGGCAGCTCCCCGGGGAATGTTAGAGGTCGTCGCCCCCGCTGCTGAGGCGCTAAAGTATCCGACTGCCTGGAGCGCTAAAACCGGCTCCGATCGGTCAGCGGGGACCGCGGGGAGTGAGCCGTGAACGGAGCGTCCCGCTGCTGCCTTCTCGCCGAGTCCGAAAATAGCCGAGAGTTAAGCCCCTCCCCCCGCTGTGTCTTCGGCAGACGTCCGCCACGTCACGTCGGACGGGCCTCTGGTCATGTGAATTGATTGTGACGTGACCAGAGTCCCGTCCGCCTTGAAGCGGCGCGATGCTGCCGAAGCCACGGCGGGGAGGGGGAGGGGGAGGGGGAGGGGGAGGGGGAGGGGGAGGGGGGGCTTAACTCTCGGCTATTTTCGCTGGCCTCCGGGGCTGCTTCTAACGGGTCTCCGCAGCGGCGCTTGTGCAGGTGTTCAGCCCGAGCTCGCGGAACTCCAGCCCGGCCTCATGACACCCGTGCTCCCGGGGGGGACGAGCAGGTGTTCAGCCCGAGCTCGCGGAACTGCAACCCGGCCTCATAACACCCGTGCTCCAGGGGGGGACGAGCATTTAATTAATTAATCGCTGTTCACCCGGGACGCGGGGCCCCGGCTAACCGCCGTGCAGCTCCCCGCACTGGGCTCGTGTCCCAGGCATCCATCCCCCTGCCCTGGCCGCATCCATGGCCGGTGAAAAGGACGGAGCGTCCCGAAGCCCAGCATCCGACTGGGATGCAAGTGCCGTCCCACTCCCAAGCTCTCCCACTCTCCAGCTCTCCCACTCTCCGTTGCAGGCACGCAGCTCCAGCTGTGGCCCATCAAAACTAGTGCGACTCGGGGTTAGGGTTAGGGTCACACTCGTTTCCGTGCTAAAGGTCTTGTTTTGTAGCTCGCAGTAATACCTTTCCAGGCATACCTTGATTCAATTGATACCACCTGTGGTTATTTAAATATTAATTCAAAAAAAAAAAAAAAAAAAACCTGAACGGGACGTTTTTTCGCCAAATGTAAACGAAACCTATTTAAGGTCGTTCTTTAGTGTAGCAGTCGAATACAAACTCGAGCGCGGTGTTGTTTTGTAGCTTGCAATCATACCTATCCAACGATACCTCGTATGAGGTGGTAGCACCAGGGGTTCTTGAAATATTAATTTTAATGCGATTCCCATTGAAACGTATAGGCGTTTTCACCAAAAACGGAAAAACAGACACAATAACACGTTCCCATTTAGCGCAGGTGTGGAATTACAACCCAGGAACGGTCTCGTTGTGTAGACGACACCCTTATCTGTATAACAATGCCCTACCTGAAACGATAGCACCCGGCGTTTCGTATTTATAGGGAAAATACGAATTTTACACCAACCCGCAACTTGACGAGAATCCCATAGGCTAACATTGAAATCCACAAAACACAATTGCTTTTTTTGAATAAAAACTCTGTTTTTCAACGGATTGGTCTCAAATTTGGTACACAATTGCTACCTACTACCCTGATACAGGAACTGTTTGAATGGTTTCTCTAGCCCTTACTGTTCCAGAGAAATAAAAAAAAAGAAGTGAATTTGCATCTGCCAGTAATCTTTTTTTTTTCTTTCTTATCAATCAGTTTTTGCAGGATTCATTACAAAGCCACTGAATCCTGTTAGAGACTAATTCTCTGATACTACAGCCATTTAAATGGAGCTTCTATCTGGTCGCACAGCCGAGAACCACTTAAAAAGGTTCTGATCAAATGTGCTGCAATCTCTCGGTATGAGTCAATCTAAGGCAAGCTGCTGCATTTCAACCAAAAGCCCCATTAACCTGTGCTTCTACATTTATTATCTGCATATAATACAGGTACTCTGTAGCAATTTTCAGCCCCCTACCACATTCGCTGATTCTTTGAGAGCCTGCCAAAGCTGTCCCGAATGCCCCATAGGCTTAAAGCAGCGGTCGCCTTGGCTGAAGGGCAAAACAGCTGAATTGTGCAGGAATCGCTCTAAAAACACTGGGCTCAGTTACAGACTGTTAGTCTGATACTACAGCCCTTGGAATGGTGTTTCTACCTGCTTGCACGGCTTCAAAACTCTTCCAAATGTACTTTTTCAAGGGGCCTGCGGTGCACTTAGAAGTGGCATTGAAGGACAGGGGCAGCGTGGGAACCGAAAGGCCCAGCAACCTGTGCTTTTCCACCACTTATCTGCATGTCCTACAGGTACTCTGTAGCAATTTTCAGCCCCCTACCACATTCGCTGATTCTTTGAGAGCCTGCCAAAGCTGTCCCGAATGCCCCATAGGCTTAAAGCAGCGGTCGCCTTGGCTGAAGGGCAAAACAGCTGAATTGTGCAGGAATCGCTCTAAAAACCCTGGGCTCAGTTACAGGCTGTTAGTCTGATACTACAGCCCTTGGAATGGTGTTTCTACCTGCTTGCACGGCTTCAAAACTCTTCCAAATGTACTTTTTGAAGGGGCCTGCGGTGCACTTAGAAGTGGCATTGAAGGACAGGGGCAGCGTGGGAACCGAAAGGCCCAGCAACCTGTGCTTTTCCACCACTTATCTGCATGTCCTACAGGTACTCTGTAGCAATTTTCAGCCCCCTACCGCATTCGCTGATTCTTTGAGAGCCTGCCAAAATTGGCATCAAAACTCTTCGAAATGTACTTTTTCAAGTATTTGAATGGTTATCGACTCCACTTCTTAGGGGCTGCTGCCATCTACTGGTGGAAAATATTTATGACATCGGGGACCCAACGCAAATGCTGTTCCTCTTATTTGAATTGCTAAAAAAAAAATCAGATTTCTGTAGGAATTCTTCTAAAAACACTGCAGGTGTTTTTAGAACTATCGAAAAACGCTCAAACAGGTGATGTACATGGTAATGGACACCAGGTGTGAAAGGGTTAAGGACAGGGGGGCCTCCGCAGCGCTTGTGCAGGTGTTCCCCCGAGCTCGCGGAACTGCAACACGGCCTCGTAACACCTGTGCACCCGGGGGGGGGGCGTGCATTTAATTAATTAATGAATCGCTGTTCCGCCGTGCAGCTCCCCGGGGGCGGGGGGGGACGAGCAGGTGTTCAGCCCGAGCTCATAACACCCGTGCACACGGGGGGGGGGACGTGCAGGTATTTTTTTCCCCCAGCAGACGGGGGTCCCGGCCTTAGACTCGGGCAGCTCCCCGGGGAATGTTAGAGGTCGTCGCCCCCGCTGCTGAGGCGCTAAAGTATCCGACTGCCTGGAGCGCTAAAACCGGCTCCGATCGGTCAGCGGGGACCGCGGGGAGTGAGCCGTGAACGGAGCGTCCCGCTGCTGCCTTCTCGCCGAGTCCGAAAATAGCCGAGAGTTAAGCCCCTCCCCCCGCTGTGTCTTCGGCAGACGTCCGCCACGTCACGTCGGACGGGCCTCTGGTCATGTGAATTGATTGTGACGTGACCAGAGTCCCGTCCGCCTTGAAGCGGCGCGATGCTGCCGAAGCCACGGCGGGGAGGGGGAGGGGGAGGGGGAGGGGGAGGGGGGGCTTAACTCTCGGCTATTTTCGCTGGCCTCCGGGGCTGCTTCTAACGGGTCTCCGCAGCGGCGCTTGTGCAGGTGTTCAGCCCGAGCTCGCGGAACTCCAGCCCGGCCTCATGACACCCGTGCTCCCGGGGGGGACGAGCAGGTGTTCAGCCCGAGCTCGCGGAACTGCAACCCGGCCTCATAACACCCGTGCTCCAGGGGGGGACGAGCATTTAATTAATTAATCGCTGTTCACCCGGGACGCGGGGCCCCGGCTAACCGCCGTGCAGCTCCCCGCACTGGGCTCGTGTCCCAGGCATCCATCCCCCTGCCCTGGCCGCATCCATGGCCGGTGAAAAGGACGGAGCGTCCCGAAGCCCAGCATCCGACTGGGATGCAAGTGCCGTCCCACTCCCAAGCTCTCCCACTCTCCAGCTCTCCCACTCTCCGTTGCAGGCACGCAGCTCCAGCTGTGGCCCATCAAAACTAGTGCGACTCGGGGTTAGGGTTAGGGTCACACTCGTTTCCGTGCTAAAGGTCTTGTTTTGTAGCTCGCAGTAATACCTTTCCAGGCATACCTTGATTCAATTGATACCACCTGTGGTTATTTAAATATTAATTCAAAAAAAAAAAAAAAAAAAACCTGAACGGGACGTTTTTTCGCCAAATGTAAACGAAACCTATTTAAGGTCGTTCTTTAGTGTAGCAGTCGAATACAAACTCGAGCGCGGTGTTGTTTTGTAGCTTGCAATCATACCTATCCAACGATACCTCGTATGAGGTGGTAGCACCAGGGGTTCTTGAAATATTAATTTTAATGCGATTCCCATTGAAACGTATAGGCGTTTTCACCAAAAACGGAAAAACAGACACAATAACACGTTCCCATTTAGCGCAGGTGTGGAATTACAACCCAGGAACGGTCTCGTTGTGTAGACGACACCCTTATCTGTATAACAATGCCCTACCTGAAACGATAGCACCCGGCGTTTCGTATTTATAGGGAAAATACGAATTTTACACCAACCCGCAACTTGACGAGAATCCCATAGGCTAACATTGAAATCCACAAAACACAATTGCTTTTTTTGAATAAAAACTCTGTTTTTCAACGGATTGGTCTCAAATTTGGTACACAATTGCTACCTACTACCCTGATACAGGAACTGTTTGAATGGTTTCTCTAGCCCTTACTGTTCCAGAGAAATAAAAAAAAAGAAGTGAATTTGCATCTGCCAGTAATCTTTTTTTTTTCTTTCTTATCAATCAGTTTTTGCAGGATTCATTACAAAGCCACTGAATCCTGTTAGAGACTAATTCTCTGATACTACAGCCATTTAAATGGAGCTTCTATCTGGTCGCACAGCCGAGAACCACTTAAAAAGGTTCTGATCAAATGTGCTGCAATCTCTCGGTATGAGTCAATCTAAGGCAAGCTGCTGCATTTCAACCAAAAGCCCCATTAACCTGTGCTTCTACATTTATTATCTGCATATAATACAGGTACTCTGTAGCAATTTTCAGCCCCCTACCACATTCGCTGATTCTTTGAGAGCCTGCCAAAGCTGTCCCGAATGCCCCATAGGCTTAAAGCAGCGGTCGCCTTGGCTGAAGGGCAAAACAGCTGAATTGTGCAGGAATCGCTCTAAAAACACTGGGCTCAGTTACAGACTGTTAGTCTGATACTACAGCCCTTGGAATGGTGTTTCTACCTGCTTGCACGGCTTCAAAACTCTTCCAAATGTACTTTTTCAAGGGGCCTGCGGTGCACTTAGAAGTGGCATTGAAGGACAGGGGCAGCGTGGGAACCGAAAGGCCCAGCAACCTGTGCTTTTCCACCACTTATCTGCATGTCCTACAGGTACTCTGTAGCAATTTTCAGCCCCCTACCACATTCGCTGATTCTTTGAGAGCCTGCCAAAGCTGTCCCGAATGCCCCATAGGCTTAAAGCAGCGGTCGCCTTGGCTGAAGGGCAAAACAGCTGAATTGTGCAGGAATCGCTCTAAAAACCCTGGGCTCAGTTACAGGCTGTTAGTCTGATACTACAGCCCTTGGAATGGTGTTTCTACCTGCTTGCACGGCTTCAAAACTCTTCCAAATGTACTTTTTGAAGGGGCCTGCGGTGCACTTAGAAGTGGCATTGAAGGACAGGGGCAGCGTGGGAACCGAAAGGCCCAGCAACCTGTGCTTTTCCACCACTTATCTGCATGTCCTACAGGTACTCTGTAGCAATTTTCAGCCCCCTACCGCATTCGCTGATTCTTTGAGAGCCTGCCAAAATTGGCATCAAAACTCTTCGAAATGTACTTTTTCAAGTATTTGAATGGTTATCGACTCCACTTCTTAGGGGCTGCTGCCATCTACTGGTGGAAAATATTTATGACATCGGGGACCCAACGCAAATGCTGTTCCTCTTATTTGAATTGCTAAAAAAAAAATCAGATTTCTGTAGGAATTCTTCTAAAAACACTGCAGGTGTTTTTAGAACTATCGAAAAACGCTCAAACAGGTGATGTACATGGTAATGGACACCAGGTGTGAAAGGGTTAAGGACAGGGGGGCCTCCGCAGCGCTTGTGCAGGTGTTCCCCCGAGCTCGCGGAACTGCAACACGGCCTCGTAACACCTGTGCACCCGGGGGGGGGGCGTGCATTTAATTAATTAATGAATCGCTGTTCCGCCGTGCAGCTCCCCGGGGGCGGGGGGGACGAGCAGGTGTTCAGCCCGAGCTCATAACACCCGTGCACACGGCGGGGACGTGCAGGTATTTTTTTCCCCCAGCAGACGGGGGTCCCGGCCTTAGACTCGGGCAGCTCCCCGGGGAATGTTAGAGGTCGTCGCCCCCGCTGCTGAGGCGCTAAAGTATCCGACTGCCTGGAGCGCTAAAACCGGCTCCGATCGGTCAGCGGGGACCGCGGGGAGTGAGCCGTGAACGGAGCGTCCCGCTGCTGCCTTCTCGCCGAGTCCGAAAATAGCCGAGAGTTAAGCCCCTCCCCCCGCTGTGTCTTCGGCAGACGTCCGCCACGTCACGTCGGACGGGCCTCTGGTCATGTGAATTGATTGTGACGTGACCAGAGTCCCGTCCGCCTTGAAGCGGCGCGATGCTGCCGAAGCCACGGCGGGGAGGGGGAGGGGGAGGGGGAGGGGGAGGGGGAGGGGGAGGGGGAGGGGGGGCTTAACTCTCGGCTATTTTCGCTGGCCTCCGGGGCTGCTTCTAACGGGTCTCCGCAGCGGCGCTTGTGCAGGTGTTCAGCCCGAGCTCGCGGAACTCCAGCCCGGCCTCATGACACCCGTGCTCCCGGGGGGGACGAGCAGGTGTTCAGCCCGAGCTCGCGGAACTGCAACCCGGCCTCATAACACCCGTGCTCCAGGGGGGGACGAGCATTTAATTAATTAATCGCTGTTCACCCGGGACGCGGGGCCCCGGCTAACCGCCGTGCAGCTCCCCGCACTGGGCTCGTGTCCCAGGCATCCATCCCCCTGCCCTGGCCGCATCCATGGCCGGTGAAAAGGACGGAGCGTCCCGAAGCCCAGCATCCGACTGGGATGCAAGTGCCGTCCCACTCCCAAGCTCTCCCACTCTCCAGCTCTCCCACTCTCCGTTGCAGGCACGCAGCTCCAGCTGTGGCCCATCAAAACTAGTGCGACTCGGGGTTAGGGTTAGGGTCACACTCGTTTCCGTGCTAAAGGTCTTGTTTTGTAGCTCGCAGTAATACCTTTCCAGGCATACCTTGATTCAATTGATACCACCTGTGGTTATTTAAATATTAATTCAAAAAAAAAAAAAAAAAAAACCTGAACGGGACGTTTTTTCGCCAAATGTAAACGAAACCTATTTAAGGTCGTTCTTTAGTGTAGCAGTCGAATACAAACTCGAGCGCGGTGTTGTTTTGTAGCTTGCAATCATACCTATCCAACGATACCTCGTATGAGGTGGTAGCACCAGGGGTTCTTGAAATATTAATTTTAATGCGATTCCCATTGAAACGTATAGGCGTTTTCACCAAAAACGGAAAAAACAGACACAATAACACGTTCCCATTTAGCGCAGGTGTGGAATTACAACCCAGGAACGGTCTCGTTGTGTAGACGACACCCTTATCTGTATAACAATGCCCTACCTGAAACGATAGCACCCGGCGTTTCGTATTTATAGGGAAAATACGAATTTTACACCAACCCGCAACTTGACGAGAATCCCATAGGCTAACATTGAAATCCACAAAACACAATTGCTTTTTTTGAATAAAAACTCTGTTTTTCAACGGATTGGTCTCAAATTTGGTACACAATTGCTACCTACTACCCTGATACAGGAACTGTTTGAATGGTTTCTCTAGCCCTTACTGTTCCAGAGAAATAAAAAAAAAGAAGTGAATTTGCATCTGCCAGTAATCTTTTTTTTTTCTTTCTTATCAATCAGTTTTTGCAGGATTCATTACAAAGCCACTGAATCCTGTTAGAGACTAATTCTCTGATACTACAGCCATTTAAATGGAGCTTCTATCTGGTCGCACAGCCGAGAACCACTTAAAAAGGTTCTGATCAAATGTGCTGCAATCTCTCGGTATGAGTCAATCTAAGGCAAGCTGCTGCATTTCAACCAAAAGCCCCATTAACCTGTGCTTCTACATTTATTATCTGCATATAATACAGGTACTCTGTAGCAATTTTCAGCCCCCTACCACATTCGCTGATTCTTTGAGAGCCTGCCAAAGCTGTCCCGAATGCCCCATAGGCTTAAAGCAGCGGTCGCCTTGGCTGAAGGGCAAAACAGCTGAATTGTGCAGGAATCGCTCTAAAAACACTGGGCTCAGTTACAGACTGTTAGTCTGATACTACAGCCCTTGGAATGGTGTTTCTACCTGCTTGCACGGCTTCAAAACTCTTCCAAATGTACTTTTTCAAGGGGCCTGCGGTGCACTTAGAAGTGGCATTGAAGGACAGGGGCAGCGTGGGAACCGAAAGGCCCAGCAACCTGTGCTTTTCCACCACTTATCTGCATGTCCTACAGGTACTCTGTAGCAATTTTCAGCCCCCTACCACATTCGCTGATTCTTTGAGAGCCTGCCAAAGCTGTCCCGAATGCCCCATAGGCTTAAAGCAGCGGTCGCCTTGGCTGAAGGGCAAAACAGCTGAATTGTGCAGGAATCGCTCTAAAAACCCTGGGCTCAGTTACAGGCTGTTAGTCTGATACTACAGCCCTTGGAATGGTGTTTCTACCTGCTTGCACGGCTTCAAAACTCTTCCAAATGTACTTTTTGAAGGGGCCTGCGGTGCACTTAGAAGTGGCATTGAAGGACAGGGGCAGCGTGGGAACCGAAAGGCCCAGCAACCTGTGCTTTTCCACCACTTATCTGCATGTCCTACAGGTACTCTGTAGCAATTTTCAGCCCCCTACCGCATTCGCTGATTCTTTGAGAGCCTGCCAAAATTGGCATCAAAACTCTTCGAAATGTACTTTTTCAAGTATTTGAATGGTTATCGACTCCACTTCTTAGGGGCTGCTGCCATCTACTGGTGGAAAATATTTATGACATCGGGGACCCAACGCAAATGCTGTTCCTCTTATTTGAATTGCTAAAAAAAAAATCAGATTTCTGTAGGAATTCTTCTAAAAACACTGCAGGTGTTTTTAGAACTATCGAAAAACGCTCAAACAGGTGATGTACATGGTAATGGACACCAGGTGTGAAAGGGTTAAGGACAGGGGGGCCTCCGCAGCGCTTGTGCAGGTGTTCCCCCGAGCTCGCGGAACTGCAACACGGCCTCGTAACACCTGTGCACCCGGGGGGGGGGCGTGCATTTAATTAATTAATGAATCGCTGTTCCGCCGTGCAGCTCCCCGGGGGCGGGGGGGACGAGCAGGTGTTCAGCCCGAGCTCATAACACCCGTGCACACGGGGGGGGGGACGTGCAGGTATTTTTTTCCCCCAGCAGACGGGGGTCCCGGCCTTAGACTCGGGCAGCTCCCCGGGGAATGTTAGAGGTCGTCGCCCCCGCTGCTGAGGCGCTAAAGTATCCGACTGCCTGGAGCGCTAAAACCGGCTCCGATCGGTCAGCGGGGACCGCGGGGAGTGAGCCGTGAACGGAGCGTCCCGCTGCTGCCTTCTCGCCGAGTCCGAAAATAGCCGAGAGTTAAGCCCCTCCCCCCGCTGTGTCTTCGGCAGACGTCCGCCACGTCACGTCGGACGGGCCTCTGGTCATGTGAATTGATTGTGACGTGACCAGAGTCCCGTCCGCCTTGAAGCGGCGCGATGCTGCCGAAGCCACGGCGGGGAGGGGGAGGGGGAGGGGGAGGGGGAGGGGGAGGGGGAGGGGGAGGGGGAGGGGGAGGGGGGGCTTAACTCTCGGCTATTTTCGCTGGCCTCCGGGGCTGCTTCTAACGGGTCTCCGCAGCGGCGCTTGTGCAGGTGTTCAGCCCGAGCTCGCGGAACTCCAGCCCGGCCTCATGACACCCGTGCTCCCGGGGGGGACGAGCAGGTGTTCAGCCCGAGCTCGCGGAACTGCAACCCGGCCTCATAACACCCGTGCTCCAGGGGGGGACGAGCATTTAATTAATTAATCGCTGTTCACCCGGGACGCGGGGCCCCGGCTAACCGCCGTGCAGCTCCCCGCACTGGGCTCGTGTCCCAGGCATCCATCCCCCTGCCCTGGCCGCATCCATGGCCGGTGAAAAGGACGGAGCGTCCCGAAGCCCAGCATCCGACTGGGATGCAAGTGCCGTCCCACTCCCAAGCTCTCCCACTCTCCAGCTCTCCCACTCTCCGTTGCAGGCACGCAGCTCCAGCTGTGGCCCATCAAAACTAGTGCGACTCGGGGTTAGGGTTAGGGTCACACTCGTTTCCGTGCTAAAGGTCTTGTTTTGTAGCTCGCAGTAATACCTTTCCAGGCATACCTTGATTCAATTGATACCACCTGTGGTTATTTAAATATTAATTCAAAAAAAAAAAAAAAAAAACCTGAACGGGACGTTTTTTCGCCAAATGTAAACGAAACCTATTTAAGGTCGTTCTTTAGTGTAGCAGTCGAATACAAACTCGAGCGCGGTGTTGTTTTGTAGCTTGCAATCATACCTATCCAACGATACCTCGTATGAGGTGGTAGCACCAGGGGTTCTTGAAATATTAATTTTAATGTGATTCCCATTGAAACGTATAGGCGTTTTCACCAAAAACGGAAAAACAGACACAATAACACGTTCCCATTTAGCGCAGGTGTGGAATTACAACCCAGGAACGGTCTCGTTGTGTAGACGACACCCTTATCTGTATAACAATGCCCTACCTGAAACGATAGCACCCGGCGTTTCGTATTTATAGGGAAAATACGAATTTTACACCAACCCGCAACTTGACGAGAATCCCATAGGCTAACATTGAAATCCACAAAACACAATTGCTTTTTTTGAATAAAAACTCTGTTTTTCAACGGATTGGTCTCAAATTTGGTACACAATTGCTACCTACTACCCTGATACAGGAACTGTTTGAATGGTTTCTCTAGCCCTTACTGTTCCAGAGAAATAAAAAAAAAGAAGTGAATTTGCATCTGCCAGTAATCTTTTTTTTTTCTTTCTTATCAATCAGTTTTTGCAGGATTCATTACAAAGCCACTGAATCCTGTTAGAGACTAATTCTCTGATACTACAGCCATTTAAATGGAGCTTCTATCTGGTCGCACAGCCGAGAACCACTTAAAAAGGTTCTGATCAAATGTGCTGCAATCTCTCGGTATGAGTCAATCTAAGGCAAGCTGCTGCATTTCAACCAAAAGCCCCATTAACCTGTGCTTCTACATTTATTATCTGCATATAATACAGGTACTCTGTAGCAATTTTCAGCCCCCTACCACATTCGCTGATTCTTTGAGAGCCTGCCAAAGCTGTCCCGAATGCCCCATAGGCTTAAAGCAGCGGTCGCCTTGGCTGAAGGGCAAAACAGCTGAATTGTGCAGGAATCGCTCTAAAAACACTGGGCTCAGTTACAGGCTGTTAGTCTGATACTACAGCCCTTGGAATGGTGTTTCTACCTGCTTGCACGGCTTCAAAACTCTTCCAAATGTACTTTTTCAAGGGGCCTGCGGTGCACTTAGAAGTGGCATTGAAGGACAGGGGCAGCGTGGGAACCGAAAGGCCCAGCAACCTGTGCTTTTCCACCACTTATCTGCATGTCCTACAGGTACTCTGTAGCAATTTTCAGCCCCCTACCGCATTCGCTGATTCTTTGAGAGCCTGCCAAAATTGGCATCAAAACTCTTCGAAATGTACTTTTTCAAGTATTTGAATGGTTATCGACTCCACTTCTTAGGGGCTGCTGCCATCTACTGGTGGAAAATATTTATGACATCGGGGACCCAACGCAAATGCTGTTCCTCTTATTTGAATTGCTAAAAAAAAAATCAGATTTCTGTAGGAATTCTTCTAAAAACACTGCAGGTGTTTTTAGAACTATCGAAAAACGCTCAAACAGGTGATGTACATGGTAATGGACACCAGGTGTGAAAGGGTTAAGGACAGGGGGGCCTCCGCAGCGCTTGTGCAGGTGTTCCCCCGAGCTCGCGGAACTGCAACACGGCCTCGTAACACCTGTGCACCCGGGGGGGGGGCGTGCATTTAATTAATTAATGAATCGCTGTTCCGCCGTGCAGCTCCCCGGGGGCGGGGGGGGACGAGCAGGTGTTCAGCCCGAGCTCATAACACCCGTGCACACGGGGGGGGGGACGTGCAGGTATTTTTTTCCCCCAGCAGACGGGGGTCCCGGCCTTAGACTCGGGCAGCTCCCCGGGGAATGTTAGAGGTCGTCGCCCCCGCTGCTGAGGCGCTAAAGTATCCGACTGCCTGGAGCGCTAAAACCGGCTCCGATCGGTCAGCGGGGACCGCGGGGAGTGAGCCGTGAACGGAGCGTCCCGCTGCTGCCTTCTCGCCGAGTCCGAAAATAGCCGAGAGTTAAGCCCCTCCCCCCGCTGTGTCTTCGGCAGACGTCCGCCACGTCACGTCGGACGGGCCTCTGGTCATGTGAATTGATTGTGACGTGACCAGAGTCCCGTCCGCCTTGAAGCGGCGCGATGCTGCCGAAGCCACGGCGGGGAGGGGGAGGGGGAGGGGGAGGGGGAGGGGGGGGCTTAACTCTCGGCTATTTTCGCTGGCCTCCGGGGCTGCTTCTAACGGGTCTCCGCAGCGGCGCTTGTGCAGGTGTTCAGCCCGAGCTCGCGGAACTCCAGCCCGGCCTCATGACACCCGTGCTCCCGGGGGGGACGAGCAGGTGTTCAGCCCGAGCTCGCGGAACTGCAACCCGGCCTCATAACACCCGTGCTCCAGGGGGGGACGAGCATTTAATTAATTAATCGCTGTTCACCCGGGACGCGGGGCCCCGGCTAACCGCCGTGCAGCTCCCCGCACTGGGCTCGTGTCCCAGGCATCCATCCCCCTGCCCTGGCCGCATCCATGGCCGGTGAAAAGGACGGAGCGTCCCAAAGCCCAGCATCCGACTGGGATGCAAGTGCCGTCCCACTCCCAAGCTCTCCCACTCTCCAGCTCTCCCACTCTCCGTTGCAGGCACGCAGCTCCAGCTGTGGCCCATCAAAACTAGTGCGACTCGGGGTTAGGGTTAGGGTCACACTCGTTTCCGTGCTAAAGGTCTTGTTTTGTAGCTCGCAGTAATACCTTTCCAGGCATACCTTGATTCAATTGATACCACCTGTGGTTATTTAAATATTAATTCAAAAAAAAAAAAAAAAAAAACCTGAACGGGACGTTTTTTCGCCAAATGTAAACGAAACCTATTTAAGGTCGTTCTTTAGTGTAGCAGTCGAATACAAACTCGAGCGCGGTGTTGTTTTGTAGCTTGCAATCATACCTATCCAACGATACCTCGTATGAGGTGGTAGCACCAGGGGTTCTTGAAATATTAATTTTAATGTGATTCCCATTGAAACGTATAGGCGTTTTCACCAAAAACGGAAAAACAGACACAATAACACGTTCCCATTTAGCGCAGGTGTGGAATTACAACCCAGGAACGGTCTCGTTGTGTAGACGACACCCTTATCTGTATAACAATGCCCTACCTGAAACGATAGCACCCGGCGTTTCGTATTTATAGGGAAAATACGAATTTTACACCAACCCGCAACTTGACGAGAATCCCATAGGCTAACATTGAAATCCACAAAACACAATTGCTTTTTTTGAATAAAAACTCTGTTTTTCAACGGATTGGTCTCAAATTTGGTACACAATTGCTACCTACTACCCTGATACAGGAACTGTTTGAATGGTTTCTCTAGCCCTTACTGTTCCAGAGAAATAAAAAAAAAGAAGTGAATTTGCATCTGCCAGTAATCTTTTTTTTTTCTTTCTTATCAATCAGTTTTTGCAGGATTCATTACAAAGCCACTGAATCCTGTTAGAGACTAATTCTCTGATACTACAGCCATTTAAATGGAGCTTCTATCTGGTCGCACAGCCGAGAACCACTTAAAAAGGTTCTGATCAAATGTGCTGCAATCTCTCGGTATGAGTCAATCTAAGGCAAGCTGCTGCATTTCAACCAAAAGCCCCATTAACCTGTGCTTCTACATTTATTATCTGCATATAATACAGGTACTCTGTAGCAATTTTCAGCCCCCTACCACATTCGCTGATTCTTTGAGAGCCTGCCAAAGCTGTCCCGAATGCCCCATAGGCTTAAAGCAGCGGTCGCCTTGGCTGAAGGGCAAAACAGCTGAATTGTGCAGGAATCGCTCTAAAAACACTGGGCTCAGTTACAGACTGTTAGTCTGATACTACAGCCCTTGGAATGGTGTTTCTACCTGCTTGCACGGCTTCAAAACTCTTCCAAATGTACTTTTTCAAGGGGCCTGCGGTGCACTTAGAAGTGGCATTGAAGGACAGGGGCAGCGTGGGAACCGAAAGGCCCAGCAACCTGTGCTTTTCCACCACTTATCTGCATGTCCTACAGGTACTCTGTAGCAATTTTCAGCCCCCTACCGCATTCGCTGATTCTTTGAGAGCCTGCCAAAATTGGCATCAAAACTCTTCGAAATGTACTTTTTCAAGTATTTGAATGGTTATCGACTCCACTTCTTAGGGGCTGCTGCCATCTACTGGTGGAAAATATTTATGACATCGGGGACCCAACGCAAATGCTGTTCCTCTTATTTGAATTGCTAAAAAAAAAATCAGATTTCTGTAGGAATTCTTCTAAAAACACTGCAGGTGTTTTTAGAACTATCGAAAAACGCTCAAACAGGTGATGTACATGGTAATGGACACCAGGTGTGAAAGGGTTAAGGACAGGGGGGCCTCCGCAGCGCTTGTGCAGGTGTTCCCCCGAGCTCGCGGAACTGCAACACGGCCTCGTAACACCTGTGCACCCGGGGGGGGGGCGTGCATTTAATTAATTAATGAATCGCTGTTCCGCCGTGCAGCTCCCCGGGGGCGGGGGGGACGAGCAGGTGTTCAGCCCGAGCTCATAACACCCGTGCACACGGGGGGGGGGGACGTGCAGGTATTTTTTTCCCCCAGCAGACGGGGGTCCCGGCCTTAGACTCGGGCAGCTCCCCGGGGAATGTTAGAGGTCGTCGCCCCCGCTGCTGAGGCGCTAAAGTATCCGACTGCCTGGAGCGCTAAAACCGGCTCCGATCGGTCAGCGGGGACCGCGGGGAGTGAGCCGTGAACGGAGCGTCCCGCTGCTGCCTTCTCGCCGAGTCCGAAAATAGCCGAGAGTTAAGCCCCTCCCCCCGCTGTGTCTTCGGCAGACGTCCGCCACGTCACGTCGGACGGGCCTCTGGTCATGTGAATTGATTGTGACGTGACCAGAGTCCCGTCCGCCTTGAAGCGGCGCGATGCTGCCGAAGCCACGGCGGGGAGGGGGAGGGGGAGGGGGAGGGGGAGGGGGGGCTTAACTCTCGGCTATTTTCGCTGGCCTCCGGGGCTGCTTCTAACGGGTCTCCGCAGCGGCGCTTGTGCAGGTGTTCAGCCCGAGCTCGCGGAACTCCAGCCCGGCCTCATGACACCCGTGCTCCCGGGGGGGACGAGCAGGTGTTCAGCCCGAGCTCGCGGAACTGCAACCCGGCCTCATAACACCCGTGCTCCAGGGGGGGACGAGCATTTAATTAATTAATCGCTGTTCACCCGGGACGCGGGGCCCCGGCTAACCGCCGTGCAGCTCCCCGCACTGGGCTCGTGTCCCAGGCATCCATCCCCCTGCCCTGGCCGCATCCATGGCCGGTGAAAAGGACGGAGCGTCCCGAAGCCCAGCATCCGACTGGGATGCAAGTGCCGTCCCACTCCCAAGCTCTCCCACTCTCCAGCTCTCCCACTCTCCGTTGCAGGCACGCAGCTCCAGCTGTGGCCCATCAAAACTAGTGCGACTCGGGGTTAGGGTTAGGGTCACACTCGTTTCCGTGCTAAAGGTCTTGTTTTGTAGCTCGCAGTAATACCTTTCCAGGCATACCTTGATTCAATTGATACCACCTGTGGTTATTTAAATATTAATTCAAAAAAAAAAAAAAAAAAAACCTGAACGGGACGTTTTTTCGCCAAATGTAAACGAAACCTATTTAAGGTCGTTCTTTAGTGTAGCAGTCGAATACAAACTCGAGCGCGGTGTTGTTTTGTAGCTTGCAATCATACCTATCCAACGATACCTCGTATGAGGTGGTAGCACCAGGGGTTCTTGAAATATTAATTTTAATGTGATTCCCATTGAAACGTATAGGCGTTTTCACCAAAAACGGAAAAACAGACACAATAACACGTTCCCATTTAGCGCAGGTGTGGAATTACAACCCAGGAACGGTCTCGTTGTGTAGACGACACCCTTATCTGTATAACAATGCCCTACCTGAAACGATAGCACCCGGCGTTTCGTATTTATAGGGAAAATACGAATTTTACACCAACCCGCAACTTGACGAGAATCCCATAGGCTAACATTGAAATCCACAAAACACAATTGCTTTTTTTGAATAAAAACTCTGTTTTTCAACGGATTGGTCTCAAATTTGGTACACAATTGCTACCTACTACCCTGATACAGGAACTGTTTGAATGGTTTCTCTAGCCCTTACTGTTCCAGAGAAATAAAAAAAAAGAAGTGAATTTGCATCTGCCAGTAATCTTTTTTTTTTCTTTCTTATCAATCAGTTTTTGCAGGATTCATTACAAAGCCACTGAATCCTGTTAGAGACTAATTCTCTGATACTACAGCCATTTAAATGGAGCTTCTATCTGGTCGCACAGCCGAGAACCACTTAAAAAGGTTCTGATCAAATGTGCTGCAATCTCTCGGTATGAGTCAATCTAAGGCAAGCTGCTGCATTTCAACCAAAAGCCCCATTAACCTGTGCTTCTACATTTATTATCTGCATATAATACAGGTACTCTGTAGCAATTTTCAGCCCCCTACCACATTCGCTGATTCTTTGAGAGCCTGCCAAAGCTGTCCCGAATGCCCCATAGGCTTAAAGCAGCGGTCGCCTTGGCTGAAGGGCAAAACAGCTGAATTGTGCAGGAATCGCTCTAAAAACACTGGGCTCAGTTACAGACTGTTAGTCTGATACTACAGCCCTTGGAATGGTGTTTCTACCTGCTTGCACGGCTTCAAAACTCTTCCAAATGTACTTTTTCAAGGGGCCTGCGGTGCACTTAGAAGTGGCATTGAAGGACAGGGGCAGCGTGGGAACCGAAAGGCCCAGCAACCTGTGCTTTTCCACCACTTATCTGCATGTCCTACAGGTACTCTGTAGCAATTTTCAGCCCCCTACCGCATTCGCTGATTCTTTGAGAGCCTGCCAAAATTGGCATCAAAACTCTTCGAAATGTACTTTTTCAAGTATTTGAATGGTTATCGACTCCACTTCTTAGGGGCTGCTGCCATCTACTGGTGGAAAATATTTATGACATCGGGGACCCAACGCAAATGCTGTTCCTCTTATTTGAATTGCTAAAAAAAAAATCAGATTTCTGTAGGAATTCTTCTAAAAACACTGCAGGTGTTTTTAGAACTATCGAAAAACGCTCAAACAGGTGATGTACATGGTAATGGACACCAGGTGTGAAAGGGTTAAGGACAGGGGGGCCTCCGCAGCGCTTGTGCAGGTGTTCCCCCGAGCTCGCGGAACTGCAACACGGCCTCGTAACACCTGTGCACCCGGGGGGGGGGCGTGCATTTAATTAATTAATGAATCGCTGTTCCGCCGTGCAGCTCCCCGGGGGCGGGGGGGACGAGCAGGTGTTCAGCCCGAGCTCATAACACCCGTGCACACGGCGGGGACGTGCAGGTATTTTTTTCCCCCAGCAGACGGGGGTCCCGGCCTTAGACTCGGGCAGCTCCCCGGGGAATGTTAGAGGTCGTCGCCCCCGCTGCTGAGGCGCTAAAGTATCCGACTGCCTGGAGCGCTAAAACCGGCTCCGATCGGTCAGCGGGGACCGCGGGGAGTGAGCCGTGAACGGAGCGTCCCGCTGCTGCCTTCTCGCCGAGTCCGAAAATAGCCGAGAGTTAAGCCCCTCCCCCCGCTGTGTCTTCGGCAGACGTCCGCCACGTCACGTCGGACGGGCCTCTGGTCATGTGAATTGATTGTGACGTGACCAGAGTCCCGTCCGCCTTGAAGCGGCGCGATGCTGCCGAAGCCACGGCGGGGAGGGGGAGGGGGAGGGGGAGGGGGGGCTTAACTCTCGGCTATTTTCGCTGGCCTCCGGGGCTGCTTCTAACGGGTCTCCGCAGCGGCGCTTGTGCAGGTGTTCAGCCCGAGCTCGCGGAACTCCAGCCCGGCCTCATGACACCCGTGCTCCCGGGGGGGACGAGCAGGTGTTCAGCCCGAGCTCGCGGAACTGCAACCCGGCCTCATAACACCCGTGCTCCAGGGGGGGACGAGCATTTAATTAATTAATCGCTGTTCACCCGGGACGCGGGGCCCCGGCTAACCGCCGTGCAGCTCCCCGCACTGGGCTCGTGTCCCAGGCATCCATCCCCCTGCCCTGGCCGCATCCATGGCCGGTGAAAAGGACGGAGCGTCCCGAAGCCCAGCATCCGACTGGGATGCAAGTGCCGTCCCACTCCCAAGCTCTCCCACTCTCCAGCTCTCCCACTCTCCGTTGCAGGCACGCAGCTCCAGCTGTGGCCCATCAAAACTAGTGCGACTCGGGGTTAGGGTTAGGGTCACACTCGTTTCCGTGCTAAAGGTCTTGTTTTGTAGCTCGCAGTAATACCTTTCCAGGCATACCTTGATTCAATTGATACCACCTGTGGTTATTTAAATATTAATTCAAAAAAAAAAAAAAAAAAAACCTGAACGGGACGTTTTTTCGCCAAATGTAAACGAAACCTATTTAAGGTCGTTCTTTAGTGTAGCAGTCGAATACAAACTCGAGCGCGGTGTTGTTTTGTAGCTTGCAATCATACCTATCCAACGATACCTCGTATGAGGTGGTAGCACCAGGGGTTCTTGAAATATTAATTTTAATGTGATTCCCATTGAAACGTATAGGCGTTTTCACCAAAAACGGAAAAACAGACACAATAACACGTTCCCATTTAGCGCAGGTGTGGAATTACAACCCAGGAACGGTCTCGTTGTGTAGACGACACCCTTATCTGTATAACAATGCCCTACCTGAAACGATAGCACCCGGCGTTTCGTATTTATAGGGAAAATACGAATTTTACACCAACCCGCAACTTGACGAGAATCCCATAGGCTAACATTGAAATCCACAAAACACAATTGCTTTTTTTGAATAAAAACTCTGTTTTTCAACGGATTGGTCTCAAATTTGGTACACAATTGCTACCTACTACCCTGATACAGGAACTGTTTGAATGGTTTCTCTAGCCCTTACTGTTCCAGAGAAATAAAAAAAAAGAAGTGAATTTGCATCTGCCAGTAATCTTTTTTTTTTCTTTCTTATCAATCAGTTTTTGCAGGATTCATTACAAAGCCACTGAATCCTGTTAGAGACTAATTCTCTGATACTACAGCCATTTAAATGGAGCTTCTATCTGGTCGCACAGCCGAGAACCACTTAAAAAGGTTCTGATCAAATGTGCTGCAATCTCTCGGTATGAGTCAATCTAAGGCAAGCTGCTGCATTTCAACCAAAAGCCCCATTAACCTGTGCTTCTACATTTATTATCTGCATATAATACAGGTACTCTGTAGCAATTTTCAGCCCCCTACCACATTCGCTGATTCTTTGAGAGCCTGCCAAAGCTGTCCCGAATGCCCCATAGGCTTAAAGCAGCGGTCGCCTTGGCTGAAGGGCAAAACAGCTGAATTGTGCAGGAATCGCTCTAAAAACACTGGGCTCAGTTACAGACTGTTAGTCTGATACTACAGCCCTTGGAATGGTGTTTCTACCTGCTTGCACGGCTTCAAAACTCTTCCAAATGTACTTTTTCAAGGGGCCTGCGGTGCACTTAGAAGTGGCATTGAAGGACAGGGGCAGCGTGGGAACCGAAAGGCCCAGCAACCTGTGCTTTTCCACCACTTATCTGCATGTCCTACAGGTACTCTGTAGCAATTTTCAGCCCCCTACCACATTCGCTGATTCTTTGAGAGCCTGCCAAAGCTGTCCCGAATGCCCCATAGGCTTAAAGCAGCGGTCGCCTTGGCTGAAGGGCAAAACAGCTGAATTGTGCAGGAATCGCTCTAAAAACCCTGGGCTCAGTTACAGGCTGTTAGTCTGATACTACAGCCCTTGGAATGGTGTTTCTACCTGCTTGCACGGCTTCAAAACTCTTCCAAATGTACTTTTTGAAGGGGCCTGCGGTGCACTTAGAAGTGGCATTGAAGGACAGGGGCAGCGTGGGAACCGAAAGGCCCAGCAACCTGTGCTTTTCCACCACTTATCTGCATGTCCTACAGGTACTCTGTAGCAATTTTCAGCCCCCTACCGCATTCGCTGATTCTTTGAGAGCCTGCCAAAATTGGCATCAAAACTCTTCGAAATGTACTTTTTCAAGTATTTGAATGGTTATCGACTCCACTTCTTAGGGGCTGCTGCCATCTACTGGTGGAAAATATTTATGACATCGGGGACCCAACGCAAATGCTGTTCCTCTTATTTGAATTGCTAAAAAAAAAATCAGATTTCTGTAGGAATTCTTCTAAAAACACTGCAGGTGTTTTTAGAACTATCGAAAAACGCTCAAACAGGTGATGTACATGGTAATGGACACCAGGTGTGAAAGGGTTAAGGACAGGGGGGCCTCCGCAGCGCTTGTGCAGGTGTTCCCCCGAGCTCGCGGAACTGCAACACGGCCTCGTAACACCTGTGCACCCGGGGGGGGGGCGTGCATTTAATTAATTAATGAATCGCTGTTCCGCCGTGCAGCTCCCCGGGGGCGGGGGGGACGAGCAGGTGTTCAGCCCGAGCTCATAACACCCGTGCACACGGGGGGGGGGACGTGCAGGTATTTTTTTCCCCCAGCAGACGGGGGTCCCGGCCTTAGACTCGGGCAGCTCCCCGGGGAATGTTAGAGGTCGTCGCCCCCGCTGCTGAGGCGCTAAAGTATCCGACTGCCTGGAGCGCTAAAACCGGCTCCGATCGGTCAGCGGGGACCGCGGGGAGTGAGCCGTGAACGGAGCGTCCCGCTGCTGCCTTCTCGCCGAGTCCGAAAATAGCCGAGAGTTAAGCCCCTCCCCCCGCTGTGTCTTCGGCAGACGTCCGCCACGTCACGTCGGACGGGCCTCTGGTCATGTGAATTGATTGTGACGTGACCAGAGTCCCGTCCGCCTTGAAGCGGCGCGATGCTGCCGAAGCCACGGCGGGGAGGGGGAGGGGGGGCTTAACTCTCGGCTATTTTCGCTGGCCTCCGGGGCTGCTTCTAACGGGTCTCCGCAGCGGCGCTTGTGCAGGTGTTCAGCCCGAGCTCGCGGAACTCCAGCCCGGCCTCATGACACCCGTGCTCCCGGGGGGGACGAGCAGGTGTTCAGCCCGAGCTCGCGGAACTGCAACCCGGCCTCATAACACCCGTGCTCCAGGGGGGGACGAGCATTTAATTAATTAATCGCTGTTCACCCGGGACGCGGGGCCCCGGCTAACCGCCGTGCAGCTCCCCGCACTGGGCTCGTGTCCCAGGCATCCATCCCCCTGCCCTGGCCGCATCCATGGCCGGTGAAAAGGACGGAGCGTCCCAAAGCCCAGCATCCGACTGGGATGCAAGTGCCGTCCCACTCCCAAGCTCTCCCACTCTCCAGCTCTCCCACTCTCCGTTGCAGGCACGCAGCTCCAGCTGTGGCCCATCAAAACTAGTGCGACTCGGGGTTAGGGTTAGGGTCACACTCGTTTCCGTGCTAAAGGTCTTGTTTTGTAGCTCGCAGTAATACCTTTCCAGGCATACCTTGATTCAATTGATACCACCTGTGGTTATTTAAATATTAATTCAAAAAAAAAAAAAAAAAAAACCTGAACGGGACGTTTTTTCGCCAAATGTAAACGAAACCTATTTAAGGTCGTTCTTTAGTGTAGCAGTCGAATACAAACTCGAGCGCGGTGTTGTTTTGTAGCTTGCAATCATACCTATCCAACGATACCTCGTATGAGGTGGTAGCACCAGGGGTTCTTGAAATATTAATTTTAATGTGATTCCCATTGAAACGTATAGGCGTTTTCACCAAAAACGGAAAAACAGACACAATAACACGTTCCCATTTAGCGCAGGTGTGGAATTACAACCCAGGAACGGTCTCGTTGTGTAGACGACACCCTTATCTGTATAACAATGCCCTACCTGAAACGATAGCACCCGGCGTTTCGTATTTATAGGGAAAATACGAATTTTACACCAACCCGCAACTTGACGAGAATCCCATAGGCTAACATTGAAATCCACAAAACACAATTGCTTTTTTTGAATAAAAACTCTGTTTTTCAACGGATTGGTCTCAAATTTGGTACACAATTGCTACCTACTACCCTGATACAGGAACTGTTTGAATGGTTTCTCTAGCCCTTACTGTTCCAGAGAAATAAAAAAAAAGAAGTGAATTTGCATCTGCCAGTAATCTTTTTTTTTTCTTTCTTATCAATCAGTTTTTGCAGGATTCATTACAAAGCCACTGAATCCTGTTAGAGACTAATTCTCTGATACTACAGCCATTTAAATGGAGCTTCTATCTGGTCGCACAGCCGAGAACCACTTAAAAAGGTTCTGATCAAATGTGCTGCAATCTCTCGGTATGAGTCAATCTAAGGCAAGCTGCTGCATTTCAACCAAAAGCCCCATTAACCTGTGCTTCTACATTTATTATCTGCATATAATACAGGTACTCTGTAGCAATTTTCAGCCCCCTACCACATTCGCTGATTCTTTGAGAGCCTGCCAAAGCTGTCCCGAATGCCCCATAGGCTTAAAGCAGCGGTCGCCTTGGCTGAAGGGCAAAACAGCTGAATTGTGCAGGAATCGCTCTAAAAACACTGGGCTCAGTTACAGGCTGTTAGTCTGATACTACAGCCCTTGGAATGGTGTTTCTACCTGCTTGCACGGCTTCAAAACTCTTCCAAATGTACTTTTTCAAGGGGCCTGCGGTGCACTTAGAAGTGGCATTGAAGGACAGGGGCAGCGTGGGAACCGAAAGGCCCAGCAACCTGTGCTTTTCCACCACTTATCTGCATGTCCTACAGGTACTCTGTAGCAATTTTCAGCCCCCTACCACATTCGCTGATTCTTTGAGAGCCTGCCAAAGCTGTCCCGAATGCCCCATAGGCTTAAAGCAGCGGTCGCCTTGGCTGAAGGGCAAAACAGCTGAATTGTGCAGGAATCGCTCTAAAAACCCTGGGCTCAGTTACAGGCTGTTAGTCTGATACTACAGCCCTTGGAATGGTGTTTCTACCTGCTTGCACGGCTTCAAAACTCTTCCAAATGTACTTTTTCAAGGGGCCTGCGGTGCACTTAGAAGTGGCATTGAAGGACAGGGGCAGCGTGGGAACCGAAAGGCCCAGCAACCTGTGCTTTTCCACCACTTATCTGCATGTCCTACAGGTACTCTGTAGCAATTTTCAGCCCCCTACCGCATTCGCTGATTCTTTGAGAGCCTGCCAAAATTGGCATCAAAACTCTTCGAAATGTACTTTTTCAAGTATTTGAATGGTTATCGACTCCACTTCTTAGGGGCTGCTGCCATCTACTGGTGGAAAATATTTATGACATCGGGGACCCAACGCAAATGCTGTTCCTCTTATTTGAATTGCTAAAAAAAAAATCAGATTTCTGTAGGAATTCTTCTAAAAACACTGCAGGTGTTTTTAGAACTATCGAAAAACGCTCAAACAGGTGATGTACATGGTAATGGACACCAGGTGTGAAAGGGTTAAGGACAGGGGGGCCTCCGCAGCGCTTGTGCAGGTGTTCCCCCGAGCTCGCGGAACTGCAACACGGCCTCGTAACACCTGTGCACCCGGGGGGGGGGCGTGCATTTAATTAATTAATGAATCGCTGTTCCGCCGTGCAGCTCCCCGGGGGCGGGGGGGACGAGCAGGTGTTCAGCCCGAGCTCATAACACCCGTGCACACGGCGGGGACGTGCAGGTATTTTTTTCCCCCAGCAGACGGGGGTCCCGGCCTTAGACTCGGGCAGCTCCCCGGGGAATGTTAGAGGTCGTCGCCCCCGCTGCTGAGGCGCTAAAGTATCCGACTGCCTGGAGCGCTAAAACCGGCTCCGATCGGTCAGCGGGGACCGCGGGGAGTGAGCCGTGAACGGAGCGTCCCGCTGCTGCCTTCTCGCCGAGTCCGAAAATAGCCGAGAGTTAAGCCCCTCCCCCCGCTGTGTCTTCGGCAGACGTCCGCCACGTCACGTCGGACGGGCCTCTGGTCATGTGAATTGATTGTGACGTGACCAGAGTCCCGTCCGCCTTGAAGCGGCGCGATGCTGCCGAAGCCACGGCGGGGAGGGGGAGGGGGAGGGGGAGGGGGGGCTTAACTCTCGGCTATTTTCGCTGGCCTCCGGGGCTGCTTCTAACGGGTCTCCGCAGCGGCGCTTGTGCAGGTGTTCAGCCCGAGCTCGCGGAACTCCAGCCCGGCCTCATGACACCCGTGCTCCCGGGGGGGACGAGCAGGTGTTCAGCCCGAGCTCGCGGAACTGCAACCCGGCCTCATAACACCCGTGCTCCAGGGGGGGACGAGCATTTAATTAATTAATCGCTGTTCACCCGGGACGCGGGGCCCCGGCTAACCGCCGTGCAGCTCCCCGCACTGGGCTCGTGTCCCAGGCATCCATCCCCCTGCCCTGGCCGCATCCATGGCCGGTGAAAAGGACGGAGCGTCCCAAAGCCCAGCATCCGACTGGGATGCAAGTGCCGTCCCACTCCCAAGCTCTCCCACTCTCCAGCTCTCCCACTCTCCGTTGCAGGCACGCAGCTCCAGCTGTGGCCCATCAAAACTAGTGCGACTCGGGGTTAGGGTTAGGGTCACACTCGTTTCCGTGCTAAAGGTCTTGTTTTGTAGCTCGCAGTAATACCTTTCCAGGCATACCTTGATTCAATTGATACCACCTGTGGTTATTTAAATATTAATTCAAAAAAAAAAAAAAAAAAAACCTGAACGGGACGTTTTTTCGCCAAATGTAAACGAAACCTATTTAAGGTCGTTCTTTAGTGTAGCAGTCGAATACAAACTCGAGCGCGGTGTTGTTTTGTAGCTTGCAATCATACCTATCCAACGATACCTCGTATGAGGTGGTAGCACCAGGGGTTCTTGAAATATTAATTTTAATGTGATTCCCATTGAAACGTATAGGCGTTTTCACCAAAAACGGAAAAACAGACACAATAACACGTTCCCATTTAGCGCAGGTGTGGAATTACAACCCAGGAACGGTCTCGTTGTGTAGACGACACCCTTATCTGTATAACAATGCCCTACCTGAAACGATAGCACCCGGCGTTTCGTATTTATAGGGAAAATACGAATTTTACACCAACCCGCAACTTGACGAGAATCCCATAGGCTAACATTGAAATCCACAAAACACAATTGCTTTTTTTGAATAAAAACTCTGTTTTTCAACGGATTGGTCTCAAATTTGGTACACAATTGCTACCTACTACCCTGATACAGGAACTGTTTGAATGGTTTCTCTAGCCCTTACTGTTCCAGAGAAATAAAAAAAAAGAAGTGAATTTGCATCTGCCAGTAATCTTTTTTTTTTCTTTCTTATCAATCAGTTTTTGCAGGATTCATTACAAAGCCACTGAATCCTGTTAGAGACTAATTCTCTGATACTACAGCCATTTAAATGGAGCTTCTATCTGGTCGCACAGCCGAGAACCACTTAAAAAGGTTCTGATCAAATGTGCTGCAATCTCTCGGTATGAGTCAATCTAAGGCAAGCTGCTGCATTTCAACCAAAAGCCCCATTAACCTGTGCTTCTACATTTATTATCTGCATATAATACAGGTACTCTGTAGCAATTTTCAGCCCCCTACCACATTCGCTGATTCTTTGAGAGCCTGCCAAAGCTGTCCCGAATGCCCCATAGGCTTAAAGCAGCGGTCGCCTTGGCTGAAGGGCAAAACAGCTGAATTGTGCAGGAATCGCTCTAAAAACACTGGGCTCAGTTACAGGCTGTTAGTCTGATACTACAGCCCTTGGAATGGTGTTTCTACCTGCTTGCACGGCTTCAAAACTCTTCCAAATGTACTTTTTCAAGGGGCCTGCGGTGCACTTAGAAGTGGCATTGAAGGACAGGGGCAGCGTGGGAACCGAAAGGCCCAGCAACCTGTGCTTTTCCACCACTTATCTGCATGTCCTACAGGTACTCTGTAGCAATTTTCAGCCCCCTACCACATTCGCTGATTCTTTGAGAGCCTGCCAAAGCTGTCCCGAATGCCCCATAGGCTTAAAGCAGCGGTCGCCTTGGCTGAAGGGCAAAACAGCTGAATTGTGCAGGAATCGCTCTAAAAACCCTGGGCTCAGTTACAGGCTGTTAGTCTGATACTACAGCCCTTGGAATGGTGTTTCTACCTGCTTGCACGGCTTCAAAACTCTTCCAAATGTACTTTTTCAAGGGGCCTGCGGTGCACTTAGAAGTGGCATTGAAGGACAGGGGCAGCGTGGGAACCGAAAGGCCCAGCAACCTGTGCTTTTCCACCACTTATCTGCATGTCCTACAGGTACTCTGTAGCAATTTTCAGCCCCCTACCGCATTCGCTGATTCTTTGAGAGCCTGCCAAAATTGGCATCAAAACTCTTCGAAATGTACTTTTTCAAGTATTTGAATGGTTATCGACTCCACTTCTTAGGGGCTGCTGCCATCTACTGGTGGAAAATATTTATGACATCGGGGACCCAACGCAAATGCTGTTCCTCTTATTTGAATTGCTAAAAAAAAAATCAGATTTCTGTAGGAATTCTTCTAAAAACACTGCAGGTGTTTTTAGAACTATCGAAAAACGCTCAAACAGGTGATGTACATGGTAATGGACACCAGGTGTGAAAGGGTTAAGGACAGGGGGGCCTCCGCAGCGCTTGTGCAGGTGTTCCCCCGAGCTCGCGGAACTGCAACACGGCCTCGTAACACCTGTGCACCCGGGGGGGGGGCGTGCATTTAATTAATTAATGAATCGCTGTTCCGCCGTGCAGCTCCCCGGGGGCGGGGGGGGACGAGCAGGTGTTCAGCCCGAGCTCATAACACCCGTGCACACGGCGGGGACGTGCAGGTATTTTTTTCCCCCAGCAGACGGGGGTCCCGGCCTTAGACTCGGGCAGCTCCCCGGGGAATGTTAGAGGTCGTCGCCCCCGCTGCTGAGGCGCTAAAGTATCCGACTGCCTGGAGCGCTAAAACCGGCTCCGATCGGTCAGCGGGGACCGCGGGGAGTGAGCCGTGAACGGAGCGTCCCGCTGCTGCCTTCTCGCCGAGTCCGAAAATAGCCGAGAGTTAAGCCCCTCCCCCCGCTGTGTCTTCGGCAGACGTCCGCCACGTCACGTCGGACGGGCCTCTGGTCATGTGAATTGATTGTGACGTGACCAGAGTCCCGTCCGCCTTGAAGCGGCGCGATGCTGCCGAAGCCACGGCGGGGAGGGGGAGGGGGAGGGGGAGGGGGAGGGGGAGGGGGAGGGGGGGCTTAACTCTCGGCTATTTTCGCTGGCCTCCGGGGCTGCTTCTAACGGGTCTCCGCAGCGGCGCTTGTGCAGGTGTTCAGCCCGAGCTCGCGGAACTCCAGCCCGGCCTCATGACACCCGTGCTCCCGGGGGGGACGAGCAGGTGTTCAGCCCGAGCTCGCGGAACTGCAACCCGGCCTCATAACACCCGTGCTCCAGGGGGGGACGAGCATTTAATTAATTAATCGCTGTTCACCCGGGACGCGGGGCCCCGGCTAACCGCCGTGCAGCTCCCCGCACTGGGCTCGTGTCCCAGGCATCCATCCCCCTGCCCTGGCCGCATCCATGGCCGGTGAAAAGGACGGAGCGTCCCAAAGCCCAGCATCCGACTGGGATGCAAGTGCCGTCCCACTCCCAAGCTCTCCCACTCTCCAGCTCTCCCACTCTCCGTTGCAGGCACGCAGCTCCAGCTGTGGCCCATCAAAACTAGTGCGACTCGGGGTTAGGGTTAGGGTCACACTCGTTTCCGTGCTAAAGGTCTTGTTTTGTAGCTCGCAGTAATACCTTTCCAGGCATACCTTGATTCAATTGATACCACCTGTGGTTATTTAAATATTAATTCAAAAAAAAAAAAAAAAAAAACCTGAACGGGACGTTTTTTCGCCAAATGTAAACGAAACCTATTTAAGGTCGTTCTTTAGTGTAGCAGTCGAATACAAACTCGAGCGCGGTGTTGTTTTGTAGCTTGCAATCATACCTATCCAACGATACCTCGTATGAGGTGGTAGCACCAGGGGTTCTTGAAATATTAATTTTAATGTGATTCCCATTGAAACGTATAGGCGTTTTCACCAAAAACGGAAAAACAGACACAATAACACGTTCCCATTTAGCGCAGGTGTGGAATTACAACCCAGGAACGGTCTCGTTGTGTAGACGACACCCTTATCTGTATAACAATGCCCTACCTGAAACGATAGCACCCGGCGTTTCGTATTTATAGGGAAAATACGAATTTTACACCAACCCGCAACTTGACGAGAATCCCATAGGCTAACATTGAAATCCACAAAACACAATTGCTTTTTTTGAATAAAAACTCTGTTTTTCAACGGATTGGTCTCAAATTTGGTACACAATTGCTACCTACTACCCTGATACAGGAACTGTTTGAATGGTTTCTCTAGCCCTTACTGTTCCAGAGAAATAAAAAAAAAGAAGTGAATTTGCATCTGCCAGTAATCTTTTTTTTTTCTTTCTTATCAATCAGTTTTTGCAGGATTCATTACAAAGCCACTGAATCCTGTTAGAGACTAATTCTCTGATACTACAGCCATTTAAATGGAGCTTCTATCTGGTCGCACAGCCGAGAACCACTTAAAAAGGTTCTGATCAAATGTGCTGCAATCTCTCGGTATGAGTCAATCTAAGGCAAGCTGCTGCATTTCAACCAAAAGCCCCATTAACCTGTGCTTCTACATTTATTATCTGCATATAATACAGGTACTCTGTAGCAATTTTCAGCCCCCTACCACATTCGCTGATTCTTTGAGAGCCTGCCAAAGCTGTCCCGAATGCCCCATAGGCTTAAAGCAGCGGTCGCCTTGGCTGAAGGGCAAAACAGCTGAATTGTGCAGGAATCGCTCTAAAAACACTGGGCTCAGTTACAGGCTGTTAGTCTGATACTACAGCCCTTGGAATGGTGTTTCTACCTGCTTGCACGGCTTCAAAACTCTTCCAAATGTACTTTTTCAAGGGGCCTGCGGTGCACTTAGAAGTGGCATTGAAGGACAGGGGCAGCGTGGGAACCGAAAGGCCCAGCAACCTGTGCTTTTCCACCACTTATCTGCATGTCCTACAGGTACTCTGTAGCAATTTTCAGCCCCCTACCACATTCGCTGATTCTTTGAGAGCCTGCCAAAGCTGTCCCGAATGCCCCATAGGCTTAAAGCAGCGGTCGCCTTGGCTGAAGGGCAAAACAGCTGAATTGTGCAGGAATCGCTCTAAAAACCCTGGGCTCAGTTACAGGCTGTTAGTCTGATACTACAGCCCTTGGAATGGTGTTTCTACCTGCTTGCACGGCTTCAAAACTCTTCCAAATGTACTTTTTCAAGGGGCCTGCGGTGCACTTAGAAGTGGCATTGAAGGACAGGGGCAGCGTGGGAACCGAAAGGCCCAGCAACCTGTGCTTTTCCACCACTTATCTGCATGTCCTACAGGTACTCTGTAGCAATTTTCAGCCCCCTACCGCATTCGCTGATTCTTTGAGAGCCTGCCAAAATTGGCATCAAAACTCTTCGAAATGTACTTTTTCAAGTATTTGAATGGTTATCGACTCCACTTCTTAGGGGCTGCTGCCATCTACTGGTGGAAAATATTTATGACATCGGGGACCCAACGCAAATGCTGTTCCTCTTATTTGAATTGCTAAAAAAAAAATCAGATTTCTGTAGGAATTCTTCTAAAAACACTGCAGGTGTTTTTAGAACTATCGAAAAACGCTCAAACAGGTGATGTACATGGTAATGGACACCAGGTGTGAAAGGGTTAAGGACAGGGGGGCCTCCGCAGCGCTTGTGCAGGTGTTCCCCCGAGCTCGCGGAACTGCAACACGGCCTCGTAACACCTGTGCACCCGGGGGGGGGGCGTGCATTTAATTAATTAATGAATCGCTGTTCCGCCGTGCAGCTCCCCGGGGGCGGGGGGGACGAGCAGGTGTTCAGCCCGAGCTCATAACACCCGTGCACACGGCGGGGACGTGCAGGTATTTTTTTCCCCCAGCAGACGGGGGTCCCGGCCTTAGACTCGGGCAGCTCCCCGGGGAATGTTAGAGGTCGTCGCCCCCGCTGCTGAGGCGCTAAAGTATCCGACTGCCTGGAGCGCTAAAACCGGCTCCGATCGGTCAGCGGGGACCGCGGGGAGTGAGCCGTGAACGGAGCGTCCCGCTGCTGCCTTCTCGCCGAGTCCGAAAATAGCCGAGAGTTAAGCCCCTCCCCCCGCTGTGTCTTCGGCAGACGTCCGCCACGTCACGTCGGACGGGCCTCTGGTCATGTGAATTGATTGTGACGTGACCAGAGTCCCGTCCGCCTTGAAGCGGCGCGATGCTGCCGAAGCCACGGCGGGGAGGGGGAGGGGGAGGGGGAGGGGGAGGGGGGGCTTAACTCTCGGCTATTTTCGCTGGCCTCCGGGGCTGCTTCTAACGGGTCTCCGCAGCGGCGCTTGTGCAGGTGTTCAGCCCGAGCTCGCGGAACTCCAGCCCGGCCTCATGACACCCGTGCTCCCGGGGGGGACGAGCAGGTGTTCAGCCCGAGCTCGCGGAACTGCAACCCGGCCTCATAACACCCGTGCTCCAGGGGGGGACGAGCATTTAATTAATTAATCGCTGTTCACCCGGGACGCGGGGCCCCGGCTAACCGCCGTGCAGCTCCCCGCACTGGGCTCGTGTCCCAGGCATCCATCCCCCTGCCCTGGCCGCATCCATGGCCGGTGAAAAGGACGGAGCGTCCCAAAGCCCAGCATCCGACTGGGATGCAAGTGCCGTCCCACTCCCAAGCTCTCCCACTCTCCAGCTCTCCCACTCTCCGTTGCAGGCACGCAGCTCCAGCTGTGGCCCATCAAAACTAGTGCGACTCGGGGTTAGGGTTAGGGTCACACTCGTTTCCGTGCTAAAGGTCTTGTTTTGTAGCTCGCAGTAATACCTTTCCAGGCATACCTTGATTCAATTGATACCACCTGTGGTTATTTAAATATTAATTCAAAAAAAAAAAAAAAAAAAACCTGAACGGGACGTTTTTTCGCCAAATGTAAACGAAACCTATTTAAGGTCGTTCTTTAGTGTAGCAGTCGAATACAAACTCGAGCGCGGTGTTGTTTTGTAGCTTGCAATCATACCTATCCAACGATACCTCGTATGAGGTGGTAGCACCAGGGGTTCTTGAAATATTAATTTTAATGTGATTCCCATTGAAACGTATAGGCGTTTTCACCAAAAACGGAAAAACAGACACAATAACACGTTCCCATTTAGCGCAGGTGTGGAATTACAACCCAGGAACGGTCTCGTTGTGTAGACGACACCCTTATCTGTATAACAATGCCCTACCTGAAACGATAGCACCCGGCGTTTCGTATTTATAGGGAAAATACGAATTTTACACCAACCCGCAACTTGACGAGAATCCCATAGGCTAACATTGAAATCCACAAAACACAATTGCTTTTTTTGAATAAAAACTCTGTTTTTCAACGGATTGGTCTCAAATTTGGTACACAATTGCTACCTACTACCCTGATACAGGAACTGTTTGAATGGTTTCTCTAGCCCTTACTGTTCCAGAGAAATAAAAAAAAAGAAGTGAATTTGCATCTGCCAGTAATCTTTTTTTTTTCTTTCTTATCAATCAGTTTTTGCAGGATTCATTACAAAGCCACTGAATCCTGTTAGAGACTAATTCTCTGATACTACAGCCATTTAAATGGAGCTTCTATCTGGTCGCACAGCCGAGAACCACTTAAAAAGGTTCTGATCAAATGTGCTGCAATCTCTCGGTATGAGTCAATCTAAGGCAAGCTGCTGCATTTCAACCAAAAGCCCCATTAACCTGTGCTTCTACATTTATTATCTGCATATAATACAGGTACTCTGTAGCAATTTTCAGCCCCCTACCACATTCGCTGATTCTTTGAGAGCCTGCCAAAGCTGTCCCGAATGCCCCATAGGCTTAAAGCAGCGGTCGCCTTGGCTGAAGGGCAAAACAGCTGAATTGTGCAGGAATCGCTCTAAAAACACTGGGCTCAGTTACAGGCTGTTAGTCTGATACTACAGCCCTTGGAATGGTGTTTCTACCTGCTTGCACGGCTTCAAAACTCTTCCAAATGTACTTTTTCAAGGGGCCTGCGGTGCACTTAGAAGTGGCATTGAAGGACAGGGGCAGCGTGGGAACCGAAAGGCCCAGCAACCTGTGCTTTTCCACCACTTATCTGCATGTCCTACAGGTACTCTGTAGCAATTTTCAGCCCCCTACCACATTCGCTGATTCTTTGAGAGCCTGCCAAAGCTGTCCCGAATGCCCCATAGGCTTAAAGCAGCGGTCGCCTTGGCTGAAGGGCAAAACAGCTGAATTGTGCAGGAATCGCTCTAAAAACCCTGGGCTCAGTTACAGGCTGTTAGTCTGATACTACAGCCCTTGGAATGGTGTTTCTACCTGCTTGCACGGCTTCAAAACTCTTCCAAATGTACTTTTTCAAGGGGCCTGCGGTGCACTTAGAAGTGGCATTGAAGGACAGGGGCAGCGTGGGAACCGAAAGGCCCAGCAACCTGTGCTTTTCCACCACTTATCTGCATGTCCTACAGGTACTCTGTAGCAATTTTCAGCCCCCTACCGCATTCGCTGATTCTTTGAGAGCCTGCCAAAATTGGCATCAAAACTCTTCGAAATGTACTTTTTCAAGTATTTGAATGGTTATCGACTCCACTTCTTAGGGGCTGCTGCCATCTACTGGTGGAAAATATTTATGACATCGGGGACCCAACGCAAATGCTGTTCCTCTTATTTGAATTGCTAAAAAAAAAATCAGATTTCTGTAGGAATTCTTCTAAAAACACTGCAGGTGTTTTTAGAACTATCGAAAAACGCTCAAACAGGTGATGTACATGGTAATGGACACCAGGTGTGAAAGGGTTAAGGACAGGGGGGCCTCCGCAGCGCTTGTGCAGGTGTTCCCCCGAGCTCGCGGAACTGCAACACGGCCTCGTAACACCTGTGCACCCGGGGGGGGGGCGTGCATTTAATTAATTAATGAATCGCTGTTCCGCCGTGCAGCTCCCCGGGGGCGGGGGGGACGAGCAGGTGTTCAGCCCGAGCTCATAACACCCGTGCACACGGCGGGGACGTGCAGGTATTTTTTTCCCCCAGCAGACGGGGGTCCCGGCCTTAGACTCGGGCAGCTCCCCGGGGAATGTTAGAGGTCGTCGCCCCCGCTGCTGAGGCGCTAAAGTATCCGACTGCCTGGAGCGCTAAAACCGGCTCCGATCGGTCAGCGGGGACCGCGGGGAGTGAGCCGTGAACACGGAGCGTCCCGCTGCTGCCTTCTCGCCGAGTCCGAAAATAGCCGAGAGTTAAGCCCCTCCCCCCGCTGTGTCTTCGGCAGACGTCCGCCACGTCACGTCGGACGGGCCTCTGGTCATGTGAATTGATTGTGACGTGACCAGAGTCCCGTCCGCCTTGAAGCGGCGCGATGCTGCCGAAGCCACGGCGGGGAGGGGGAGGGGGAGGGGGAGGGGGAGGGGGAGGGGGGGCTTAACTCTCGGCTATTTTCGCTGGCCTCCGGGGCTGCTTCTAACGGGTCTCCGCAGCGGCGCTTGTGCAGGTGTTCAGCCCGAGCTCGCGGAACTCCAGCCCGGCCTCATGACACCCGTGCTCCCGGGGGGGACGAGCAGGTGTTCAGCCCGAGCTCGCGGAACTGCAACCCGGCCTCATAACACCCGTGCTCCAGGGGGGGACGAGCATTTAATTAATTAATCGCTGTTCACCCGGGACGCGGGGCCCCGGCTAACCGCCGTGCAGCTCCCCGCACTGGGCTCGTGTCCCAGGCATCCATCCCCCTGCCCTGGCCGCATCCATGGCCGGTGAAAAGGACGGAGCGTCCCAAAGCCCAGCATCCGACTGGGATGCAAGTGCCGTCCCACTCCCAAGCTCTCCCACTCGTCTCCAGCTCTCCCACTCTCCGTTGCAGGCACGCAGCTCCAGCTGTGGCCCATCAAAACTAGTGCGACTCGGGGTTAGGGTTAGGGTCACACTCGTTTCCGTGCTAAAGGTCTTGTTTTGTAGCTCGCAGTAATACCTTTCCAGGCATACCTTGATTCAATTGATACCACCTGTGGTTATTTAAATATTAATTCAAAAAAAAAAAAAAAAAAAACCTGAACGGGACGTTTTTTCGCCAAATGTAAACGAAACCTATTTAAGGTCGTTCTTTAGTGTAGCAGTCGAATACAAACTCGAGCGCGGTGTTGTTTTGTAGCTTGCAATCATACCTATCCAACGATACCTCGTATGAGGTGGTAGCACCAGGGGTTCTTGAAATATTAATTTTAATGTGATTCCCATTGAAACGTATAGGCGTTTTCACCAAAAACGGAAAAACAGACACAATAACACGTTCCCATTTAGCGCAGGTGTGGAATTACAACCCAGGAACGGTCTCGTTGTGTAGACGACACCCTTATCTGTATAACAATGCCCTACCTGAAACGATAGCACCCGGCGTTTCGTATTTATAGGGAAAATACGAATTTTACACCAACCCGCAACTTGAC
>NW_026708692.1:0-39156 GCF_902713425.1 Acipenser ruthenus
ACTAACCCGCGTTTCTTGATACAAAAGAACCAAACAGAGAACAACAAAAAAAAACTAACTATACTTTTTTATTAGCATTTGTTTTTGTGCTGTAAAAAAACGGATTTACAGAGACAACGCTGAAAAGTACGTTTTCCTATTTTAAAAAAAGTGAAAGAAGTTTGACATACCACACCTGGAAGTTAAGACGACTTCTAAAATATTATTTCAACTTTTTAAACCTCACCAGCGTGTTTCCTTTTTGTCTCGTTAAACGGAGTTGGATTCTCATTACGCTTCATCATGTTCAACTTTGTTTGGTGACATTTTCCTATTTGTTTTTGGACAATAAGGTTCTGAGACCAAAAAGGACATTTTTGGGGGAAAAGAGCAACATATCTGCTTTATACAAAATAAATACAAAAAAAAGAGAGAAAATAAACTGTGGATACTGGAAGAGCCCTCCGCTTTCCAATACAGCAGCAAGACAATTAAAAGTAAAAGAAAATACCAGACTACAGAGTACTATTGACAAAGTAAAGGAAGGTAAAAATTAGTAAACGACTTTTCTCGGTGCCCGCTGAACTCTGAGTGAACGACAGGAAGATTTTTTTAAGTGTAGATCCAAGGCGTATTAATATACAAGGGAAATGGGGGACGTGGCAAAATATTTAAAGTTTTTTGCTTATGTTTTAATGTAATAAGTTATCTATTCAAAATTATGCTATGACGTTTTTGACCAAAATGATTTCAATATATTCAAATTTTACAGTTACTGTAAGCTTGTGAGAGAGAGAGGGGGCAGAGATACAAGGTGAAGGTGCATTTCCACACAGAGCCGGCTTTGTGTACCTTTTTGATAAACAAAAACGTTGTTGAGAAAAAAAAAAAACAGAAAAACAGCTTCCGGATAATATTAACACACAGGTACTAACAACGTTGAGAGCTGGTTATATTCACACAAGGCCTTTGTGGTCCTAACAAAAGCCGCTTGACTTGAAATTTATGAAGCGAAACTTGGAATTCGGCCAGACTACGAAAAAGGTGAAACATCGCCCTGGGTGTGGTTTGTGAGCATATAGGCGAAAGGTCATCCTTTTAATTAGAGCGACTAGAAAACTAGAGAGAGGGCTTAAACCATTTCCACAGTACCGAGTTTTCAGAAGCGAAAAGAAAAGCGATTTGAGAACGATTGGAAAGTGACAGAGAAATCGGTTAGTTTAATAACAAATTAACAAAAAAAACAACAACTCTGAAATAGAAAGTTTGTAACACAGTCGACAGCTGTGTGTTTTGAGGTAGGGCGAGAGCAAAGCTGAACTCATGAATAAATAAGCAATCGGTAAGAGAGCTTGCGTTTTTACAGCTGCTTGCCAAGGGGTAAGGGGACTGAAGCAATCGACAGACGGTTGATAAGATAAACAAACCAAATTCCATACTAAGACAAAAAAAAGCCACATCGTCCTCTACAAACATTGACGTATTACCGCAAAAAAAAATCAGTATATTACACGTTTAGATACGGTTTTGTTTGTTTGTAATACATAATAGACTATTTAAACAACCTTAAATTAAGATTTCATTTGTAGCACATATTTATAGAGGACCCACTCAATTACACGTATTGCAAATAGAAAATTCAAGTAATCAACGGATTTTTGAATCTGTGATTTTAAATTATAAGTTAATACTTTTAAATTGGCTTACATGCATGGATAATGCAGGTTAGTTTGAACAATTAAGAAAAGGTATTCTATTGAGACCATTTTACGAACCCAGCAGTTATACATTAAATAATAACCAAATCAAACTCTTTAAAGAAATTTGGGCAGGATGTCTTTAGTGGGGCGAGCTTGGGGCTGGGTCAAGCCTGTGTTGTACTATCGACCATGGGGCAGCAGAAAAGGGGTGAAGGAACTAGAGCTAGCGAAAGAGAGAGAGTTAGAGAGGGTGGAACGAGAAAAAGCAAAGGAGGGGGAGAGAAAGATGCTTCTGAAGATAGAGGAGCTGGGTCCTGTCAAAGGAGCTGTGATCAACAAGAGCTCCCCCCAGAGGTGGTGGCAGGCACTGCCACTGATACGCTGGTACTGGAGGAACCCAGAGCAGCTGGAGCCTGTAAAAAACATTACCCCCATTCCCTTGAAAGAGGCAGACTTTTCAGGAAGTGTGTATTCCATGGCCCCCTCCGGATCCCCGGACACTACACCCCCTGCCCTTTTTAAAAAGACCCCCAAATGGGACCACGTAATCCTCCCGGAACATTACGACATCTCCTTCAACTTCCTGCGGCATCTCTTCGATCTGTTTGTCGTCGGCTTCCTGTACGTCAGCTCCCCGGTTGTTCGAGTCTGCCTGGATGTGTTTGGCCTCAAGGGCGCGCTGAAGCTCTGGATCCATGGGATGGCGCTGTTTCTTGTGTCCGTCTCTGGAATGGGCTTGCTGCTGTGGCTGGTCCAGGCCTATCTGCCCCAGTTTGCGCTTGTCTACGGTGTGCTGCAGGCCCTGGTGATCTCGGTCAGTGTGAAACAGAGTCTGATGGCTAAAGCCGAAGGAGAGATTGAGGGACAGCCAGGGGAGAGAGAAGACAAGGAGGGGACAGTGCTGGACAGCAGCGAGGGAGAGACGGAGAGGGAGTTGGAGAGCGAGGAGAAGGAAGAGGGTGGAGCTCGCATAAGCGATGCTGTATTTTGAGGTGAGTATTTGGTGCAGGTGGTTTTATGTGTCATCATCAACCATATGCAGAGGAAACACCACCCCAGAATGGGGTCCAATTAGGATCAGGCAGTTTGCACCCACATTTATGCCCTTGTGGAGTCAATACTGAATAGTTGCACACAACTGTCACATGGCTTGTGCAGGTCTAGTGGTTCAAGTCAAGTGACCAGAAAGATTTGTTTTACATAATAAATCCTACTTTGTCTTTCTCAATGTCTTCAACATGTCAGTCAAAAAGTTTTTAAATAAGTTCATTTTCGTATTGCTACAAATCCTACCATGATGTTTGAAATGAAACCTGCACCCAGCCTGGTTATTATTGGAACTACCTTGTTTAGAAGAAGTATTAGTAAAAGGGTCGGGACTATGCCAGCAGCAACCTGAACAAACACCAAGAGAATACAAAAAAAAACTACAGATCCCAGCATACCTTTACCCTGATAGTAACAGCGAGGAATGATGGGATATGTAGTCTTTATGCAGGCATATGCAGATAGCTTACTAAAATGACCAAGACTGTGCCAACATGCTAAACCCCTCTTGATCTTGTAGTGTCCCTCCCTTTGGCTGAGTTTCCTCAGAACAGGATTTTTCTCACATAGGCTTGGTGGTCCAGTGGTTAAATAAAGGGGCTTTACCACGAGGTTCCTGATTCAATCCCAGCTCCGACACTGATTCACTGTGTGTGACCCTGAGCAAGTCACTGAACCTCCTTGTGCTTCATCCTTCAGATGAGACGTAAAACAAACGAGGTCCCTTTGTAAGTGACTCTGCAGCAGCAGTTGTGATGCATAGTTCACCTCCTAGCCTCTGCAAGTCTGCTAAATGATTGTGTCACTGGTGCCTGTCTGACTTGTCAGACGAGGAATTGGGCTGGGTCTGTGCACAACACAGGCATTTGCAGTGCACCTCACACACTGATGTAGGTACTAGCAGTACACCGATAGTGACTGGAGTTGAGGCTTGTAGTGGTTTTCAGCCCAACAGGAACAGTTTTCCACTGTAAGGAATACAGTGAACACTGGAGTCAGTATCTGTTTTATTAGATTTATTAAACTCTTATTCAGAATTATGCCGTGGCTGGTCTGCAGTTTTGTTTCTTTGTTTATTGTGGGATGGTGTCGCTATTGACCGTTCAACTGGAACGGCACAAACTCATTTTGGTCTTGTGACCCTGCATTAGCCAATTGGAATGCAAGTTTCAATCAGGGGGTTTCATAAAAATGCATGTTGACTTTTCACAGGCGACATCACCTGACACGAGGTCATCCAAGATTGCTCATAATCAGGGTCTGTGAAGCCAGCATTCATAGTTTTACCGAAATAGATTTATACAAGATCTCTCACGCATCACATCGGATGAAAGCATTCCCCAAAATGCTTGTCTTGTCAAACTTTGAGTTTCAGTTCTCAAATAACACATCCGCACTACTTTACATAAAGACTAACTTGGTGAAACTAATAAAATAGTTTCTGTGTCCAAACTATTTTAGTACATGAGTATATGTGTTATCTTTCCTATGCTTCTGGATCCATCTACATGTTTGAGTGGAGTTATCTTTCCTAGATCTGTATACAAGTGAACAGAGAAAGTTGCAACCCTTTCATGCAAGAAATAGTGAAAATAGCTGAAAAATAGTAGTTTTGGACACCGTTTTTCATTGACATTTTTTCCATTGCTTTATATGGGGGAATGTCATCCTCATATGAGGTCATCATGCATTTGTGTCTTCCATATGTCTGCATATAAAAACCAGAAGAGTTGTTTTTTATCCTTCCCTATAGAGGTCACCATACATGAAAGGACAGGAATACAGAACTATGTTTTTCTATATAAAAATAATCATTTGAAACAGACTGCAGATAGATAGTGTGTTTGTTTGAATTTTCTTTCAGTGCAGAACTGTACTAATGAAAGTGTCTGTCTTTCCTTAAAGCAGGGGAAACAGATACTTCTGGAACCCTATCCAAAAATCTGGGATTGAAGACTACTTTCCAGGAATTTTCAGGATCCCACACAATGACAATTTCTCGAGATCTTGTTCCTCTGTAACCTGGATGGATTTATGCAGATGGCTAGATCAGGAATAAGGGTCTGTTTCTGACACTGGAGCCTTTATTTAAAACCACTGTGCACATCAATGCCGTTACACCTGTTACAAACAGCCTGGAGTGGATAGCTGTGAAAGAGTATGACTTTTTATTTTTATGGTTGGAATCTTGGAATCTTTAAGGGTTTCAAAAATGTCCTGCATTTTGTTTCTGCATGTCGTCCCATCTTTTTCCAAAGAAAATCTATAGATGCATGAAAGAAAGCCAGTGGTTTCCTCACCATGGTACAGAATGCAAGATGAAGACTCTCCACAAAGGCTTTTAATAATCTTGTTTAGCACACTTATCATTGCTGTGGGTCTTTCCACTCATTTATCGCTGCCTATCGATTTTAACATCACTGCACATTTTGACTGATTCATTGGTGTTTTTAACCAGTTTATCCATCAATCCCAAATGGAGTTATCTTGTGCTGTTATACACTACAAACCAGCTTCTAGACGTTTGGTCAGGGAGCTACAAATCCAGCTAATCAGCATATGCTGTTCTGAAATGGGGGATGCGAACGCATCTGACAGTGTTATCATTATCTGTATACTAATAACAATTTTAATGTATGAAAAAATACAAAGAACACTTCTTAGACCACAGTTTAACCAAATAACGTGTGAAATTGACTCTCAAATCACTGTGAAACCTTGGTTTTTTTATACTACATTAAAATTTCACGTTGTGGTTCACTTTTAAAATTGAGTTGAAGTCCTTCTTTGTTTTTCACTAAGACCCTTGCTGTTTACTGCTCTGCTGTTCTGTATGCAGTTTTCTTGCCCTGTGTAATTTTAGGCTCTGTATATTTTTGCGGTATTGCTTTTTTATAGTACGGTATTTTAAATGGGGCACTGACTAGTAACTCTAACAGAGTCCAGATGGACTAACCCAGATCATTTGGATGTAGAGTGTTTTTTGGAGAGGTCAAATCTTGATTTAAAGTGGTTGTAGTTAACAGAATCAGTTCCTATATGTTGTATTCACTAGACAGGTTTTTACTATGCAGTTTACATCTTATAGCAAACATGACATGTGGTTCTTCCACACTAGGGTAAAGAAGTTCTCAGTTGACATGCTTCTGGATCTCTGGTTCTCAGTTGAAATGCTTCTGGATCTCTAGAAGTTCTCAGTTGAAATGCTTCTGGCGCTCTGGTTCTCAGTTGAAATGCTTCTGGCTCGCTGGTTCTCAGTTGAAATGCTTCTGGATCTCTAGAAGTTCTCAGTTGAAATTCTTCTGGCTCGCTGGGTCTCAGTTGACATGCTTCTGGCTCGCTGGGTCTCAGTTGACATGCTTCTGGCTTGCTGGTTCTCAGTTGACATGCTTCTGGATCGCTGGTTCTCAGTTGACATGCTTCTGGATCGCTGGTTCTCAGTTGACATGCTTCTGGTTCTCAGTTGACATGCTTCTGGCTCGCTGGTTCTCAGTTGACATGCTTCTGGTTCTCAGTTGACATGCTTCTGGATCGCTGGTTCTCAGTTGACATGCTTCTGGCTCGCTGGTTCTCAGTTGACATGCTTCTGGATCGCTGGTTCTCAGTTGACATGCTTCTGGATCGCTGGTTCTCAGTTGACATGCTTCTGGATCGCTGGTTCTCAGTTGACATGCTTCTGGATCGCTGGTTCTCAGTTGACATGTTTCTGGTTCTCAGTTGCCATGCTTCTGGATCGCTGGTTCTCAGTTGACATGCTTCTGGTTCTCAGTTGACATGCTTCTGGCTTGCTGGTTCTCAGTTGACATGCTTCTGGGTCTCTGGTTCTCAGTTGACATGCTTCTGGATCGCTGGTTCTCAGTTGACATGCTTCTGGATCGCTGGTTCTCAGTATAAAGCTCTCCCTGCTTTACTTCTTCGGTCATTTCACCCCAGCAGTGTCTTCTGGGTCAAAGCATGTCAGTCATTAGGGGAAGCAGTTGGGTTAAATATTATGTTAATGAAAGCTCTAAATAATTAACTCTTAATTAGACCTTTTACTTGTTTTTTAAACAGTTGCAGTTCAAGTTACTTATCAAATGTTCTAGCTAACTTGAAATCTGTAACTGTTTAAGAGCTGAAAACAAATAAAAAGGTCTAATTAAGCAAATGGTCAGTTCAATGAAGGGTCTAGTTCAGTAATTGAGAGCTTGGCTGGAATGAAAACCAGCAGACACAGGGGGTCCCCAGGACCAGGATTTGGAAGACCTGCTCTGAATTATGTTCATATAGTGGTTTTTATTTTATTTTTAGTTTATTTAATTCTAGGTGATGCAAAACTTTTGGCCATAGCTGTAGTACCAAATAATCATGTTTTAAAATGAAGATACATGTTTGCAAAAGCATGTGTTTCATTCAGAACCGCGCATCAGAGACCTGTATAATGAATGGATGTGCATGCTGGTTGAAATGTTAGTATTGTGTTAGCTACAATTACTGTAAAGCTGCCTGCACTGTCTCTCAATTGTAGAGTAGGCGGGGCCATCAGAGTTTACAGTTCTTATTGTCACGTGACTTGACTGGAACGTGGAAGCGTGTTAAGATCTCCACGTAGATTCAAAAGCATCAGAGCAGTGTTAAGACAGACATAGAGAAAATTAATGAAAACTCCTGGGGCCGGTTTTTCAAAGCGTGTAATGTGGATTACATTTATCCAGATTATAAATAATTACGAATACGAAATCTCATTTTTTTTTTTAACATGCATCAAAACTGATTGCAATTATATATTAAAAAAAAAAAGTTTTAAATAATTGAAGTTACATTTGACGTTTTTTATTCTTTAAAACAAGATAAGGAGTGTCAGTAAGTATGTTCAATAGTTTTCTTTACTAAAATATAAGTCTTATTGTGTCCAAAGGTAATGAATTATATTATAATTAGACAGCAGCAGAACAGTCAAAGAATGTAGTATTGCCACAGCGACACAAGGTGGCAGCATAGACAACCAAAAAACACAAACATTCACACGCTTTATTATCTTTTTTTTTTTATTTTTATTTTTTACTATATTCCAGTTACAAACTATGCATAAAGACACAACATATCAGATAAAACATACAACAAGTTTAGCTCCACTGATGAACGTCACTTTATTATATATTTAAGAAATATTATCAAAGCAGCACCCGCACACACGGTGTTAATGCATGCTGTTAAACTAGTTTGTGTCCCTTGTGTAATAAACTGCGCGATGCGTTTTCCTCTCGCGGGTCACACAGCAGACGACATTTAGGTGCCAGATTGGTATAGAATTGTTTTCAATCCAGAATTAATGCAGAGAACGGCGATGTCGTCTTGATCTGTGAGCCTGCAAGACAAAGAAAAAAAACCTTCACTTTACAAACATTCCGCCTGCCTGTCTGTCTGTCCGTCCGTTACCAGACAGTGTCTCTGTCTGTAGAAGCCCAGCTGTGGCAAACTAATGCCTGACCCGTTGACCTGTTCTATAAACATTGCGTCTAAATAAAACCGCAGAAAATACAGTATGACTTCATTCGTAGACACAATACAAAGAAGCAAGAATGCTAAATCCAATTTTAAAAAGTTACGTAATACAAAAGATAATATTAATATCCTATACATGTATTGAAATATTATTAGCGTTCGGATCTAATCCTACGCAGACTGCACTGTCCGTTTTTTAAACTCTTACCTTGGCTAACTCCTTTTGCATCTCATGAAGTCTCTCAACTGCAAAACACAGAAACATACATCAGCTTTTAAGATAGAAGGAAACACTGTTAAAAACACACACACACACACATTCATTTAGAATACCCGTATAGCCTATTTGTAATAACATTACATTCAAATATATGATGGTAAAGTATATTTGTAGGTATTTTCCGACCAATATGTTTTGATATAGTTTATTTTTACTGTGAACAAAAACAGCCATTAGAACTGTAATTGTTTTTACGGTGATTTCTAGTAAATAGCTTTGAGGATATATGATGAGGGTGGTAAGATATCGTATACGCCATACAGCAATGTGCATTGTATAAAGGTACTGGGCCATATTATGTTTAATACAATCTAATATAAGTTAAATAGCAATGGGCTTTATAGCGTTGGCCCGCATGGCGCATTCTCTAAGAGATCCCATTACACGCACTTTGTCTTTGCGATCTAACCCATGTTGCTCTTTCGGCCTCCGGTGCCTCGTTTTGTTTAGATGAAGCGCCATTCTTATCACGATGCGTCCTGTATGTAACGCATATAAAGGGAAAGCTCTATTTAAAGCTCTCTGGTTTCATACTGAACCCCAGTATCCTCTGGTTCAGTGTGTGGGACCCAAAGAACGGAAAGGGCATAAGGTGTATTTAATAATACATCATAATAATACCTTTTTTACAATATTCTACTACAATGATTCAATAATGCTGAACTATTGCGATACATATTATGGTTGAAATGTGTAAATTAATATCCGTACCGGTAAAAATAAATAAATAAAAAAAAATACCACGCACCCTGTTTTGCTTGAAATAAGCACAGCGACACCACAGCGAAGAAAATGAAGAGGCAGCTCAGTCTAATAATCCACGGCAGCAATGCGGGATCAAACCCGTGTGCAGAAGACCCACTGTCCTGGTTTTCTGAAAAAAAGGGAAGAAAGTTGTGAACAGGTTTTTTTTTTTTTTTTTTTTTACAGATTGCGGGAAATAAACGCTGGAGTGATCAAGCAGAGAACTAATTTGCCTTGGGAAATAAACTGTAAGCGCACTGTACAGAATTTGGGGTGTATTTGTGGGCGATTAATGCAGGTTTCACGGTATATTTATATATTCTGAATTTGTGTTCATTTGGATATAAAAGGTACCAAAACGAGAGCACCGTCCATCGTATGTAATGTGACACTAATTAAAAGTGTAAGTATAGCAAACAAAGCTGCGTTTTCAACCTGCATAGTGTGTGTTTATTTGATGTAGAACAAATCTTGTGTGAGTGGACTTGCCACGCTTAACTTTCACAAGACAGCAACAACGACAACAATAATAATAATAATAATAATAATAATAATAATAATAAATAATGGATTTTCTTTTTTTATGCATAAAAAACGCCATGTTTGTTTTTCCTTTCCTTTGTCACCGAGGCGCAGCCGAAAAGTTGGCTTATTTTGATTCATTTTCTTAAAAACGTATACAAAATAAAAGCACGTACGTTTCTTGTGTAATAATAACTTTACTTTTGCTCTGGTCCCGCATACAATGGTCCATGAGCTAACTGTAGAAGGCAGTGGAGTTCCTACCTTTACTTCTTTGGTAAACAGCCAGCACCGTCCCGTTCCCGGTTCTTCTCCCCGCTGACAGCAGCTCTACCTCGCAGTAATACACGCCGGAGTCATATTTTTGAGGATGGAGCAAGTACAATGAAGCGTCCTTGTTCGTCCTGAATTCATGCGATGTGACGACTCCAGCTGGGTGTGTTTCATTGGAAACCTCGCTCCTCTTCCCGTCGCTCCGGACCCGGTACCACTTAAAGGACCCGATTCCAACCTGCCCGCTGCTGGTGTTGAAAGCGCACCCAAGGCGCGTCCTGTCTCCCACGGTTGCATTGACCTCTGGCTCCTGATAAACCTGGAGCTCCTCAGCAAACACTACAGAAATATAAGCTGTAGAAAATGTATGAGAAATATATGAGAAATGTAAATACTTCACATAAGCACCGTGTGGGGATTCAGAAACATTATCATGGAGCTAAATATTGTGCGTGTTGTGTAATATTTAAAACTCGAAACAAATATTGTTTCACCAAAATGGAATATGTATTTACAGTAAACTTACCCTGAACTGTGAATTATGACGCTGCTATAGAGTGTCAAATAACAAAAACTATGCTCACTGTGTACTGTTATTTCATTTTAAGAACATACAATTACAAAAATCAAGTTCTATTCATCACACGTGTTGCCTGTTTTTAAAGGCGCTAGGATAGTGACCCAAATTCCAACGTTAATGTAAAATACACATTTGATTACAGTATAGATCGATACAATGGGACATGCCATTTAAAAAATATACTGCAAATACACTGCAAAATATTCACTCAGCTTTGGAGTAAATGGATAGTTCCATTCACGCAGAAGACTATAGATGCAATAGAAACTCTTTCACCTTACAATTGTCATCCATTTCTTAAACAGCGGGACCACAGCGCTACTGAATCAATTATTCGGTAATAAGGGTCTGTTTCTGACACTGGAGCCTTTATTTAAAACCACTGTGCACATCAATGCCGTTACACCTGTTACAAACAGCCTGGAGTGGATAGCTGTGAAAGAGTATGACTTTTTATTTTTATGGTTGGAATCTTGGAGTCTTTAAGGGTTTAAAAAATGTCCTGCATTTTTTTCTGCATGTCGTCCCATCTTTTTCCAAAGAAAATCTATAGATGCATGAAAGAAAGCCAGTGGTTTCCTCACCATGGTACAGAATGCAAGATGAAGACTCTCCACAAAGGCTTTTAATAATCTTGTTTAGCACACTTATCATTGCTGTGGGTCTTTCCACTCATTTATCGCTGCCTATCGATTTTAACATCACTGCACATTTTGACTGATTCATTGGTGTTTTTAACCAGTTTATCCATCAATCCCAAATGGAGTTATCTTGTGCTGTTATACACTACAAACCAGCTTCTAGACGTTTGGTCAGGGAGCTACAAATCCAGCTAATCAACATATGCTGTTCTGAAATGGGGGATGCGAACGCATCTGACAGTGTTATCATTATCTGTATACTAATAACAATTTTAATGTATGAAAAAATACAAAGAACACTTCTTAGACCACAGTTTAACCAAATAATGTGTGAAATTGACTCTCAAATCACTGTGAAACCTTGGTTTTTTTTACACTACATTAAAATTTCACGTTGTGGTTCACTTTTAAAATTGAGTTGAAGTCCTTCTTTGTTTTTCACTAAGACCCTTGCTGTTTACTGCTCTGCTGTTCTGTATGCAGTTTTCTTGCCCTGTGTAATTTTAGGCTCTGTATATTTTTGCGGTATTGCTTTTTTATAGTACGGTATTTTAAATGGGGCACTGACTAGTAACTCTAACAGAGTCCAGATGGACTAACCCAGATCATTTGGATGTAGAGTGTTTTTTGGAGAGGTCAAATCTTGATTTAAAGTGGTTGTAGTTAACAGAATCAGTTCCTATATGTTGTATTCACTAGACAGGTTTTTACTATGCAGTTTACATCTTATAGCAAACATGACATGTGGTTCTTCTACACGAGGGTAAAGAAGTTCTCAGTTGAAATGCTTCTGGCTCGCTGGTTTTCAGTTGACGTGCTTCTGGATCTCTGGTTCTCAGTTGAAATGCTTCTGGATCTCTAGAAGTTCTCAGTTGAAATTCTTCTGGCTTGCTGGTTCTCAGTTGAAATGCTTCTGGATCTCTAGAAGTTTTCAGTTGACGTGCTTCTGGATCTCTGGTTCTCAGTTGAAATGCTTCTGGATCTCTAGAAGTTCTCAGTTGAAATTCTTCTGGCTCGCTGGTTCTCAGTTGACATGCTTCTGGCTCGCTGGTTCTCAGTTGACATGCTTCTGGCTCGCTGGTTCTCAGTTGACATGCATCTGGATCGCTGATTCTCAGTTGACATGTTTCTGGCTCGCTGGTTCTCAGTTGACATGCTTCTGGATCGCTGGTTCTCAGTTGACATGCTTCTGGATCGCTGGTTCTCAGTTGACATGCTTCTGGATCTCTGGTTCTCAGTTGACATGCTTCTGGCTCGCTGGTTCTCAGTTGACATGCTTCTGGATCGCTGGTTCTCAGTTGACATGCTTTTGGATCGCTGGTTCTCAGTTGACATGCTTCTGGATCGCTGGTTCTCAGTTGACATGCTTCTGGATCGCTGGTTCTCAGTTGACATGCTTCTGGATCGCTGGTTCTCAGTTGACATGCTTCTGGATCGCTGGTTCTCAGTTGACATGTTTCTGGTTCTCAGTTGCCATGCTTCTGGATCGCTGGTTCTCAGTTGACATGCTTCTGGTTCTCAGTTGACATGCTTCTGGCTTGCTGGTTCTCAGTTGACATGCTTCTGGGTCTCTGGTTCTCAGTTGACATGCTTCTGGATCGCTGGTTCTCAGTTGACATGCTTCTGGATCGCTGGTTCTCAGTATAAAGCTCTCCCTGCTTTACTTCTTCGGTCATTTCACCCCAGCAGTGTCTTCTGGGTCAAAGCATGTCAGTCATTAGGGGAAGCAGTTGGGTTAAATATTATGTTAATGAAAGCTCTAAATAATTAACTCTTAATTAGACCTTTTACTTGTTTTTTAAACAGTTGCAGTTCAAGTTACTTATCAAATGTTCTAGCTAACTTGAAATCTGTAACTGTTTAAGAGCTGAAAACAAATAAAAAGGTCTAATTAAGCAAATGGTCAGTTCAATGAAGGGTCTAGTTCAGTAATTGAGAGCTTGGCTGGAATGAAAACCAGCAGACACAGGGGGTCCCCAGGACCAGGATTTGGAAGACCTGCTCTGAATTATGTTCATATAGTGGTTTTTATTTTATTTTTAGTTTATTTAATTCTAGGTGATGCAAAACTTTTGGCCATAGCTGTAGTACCAAATAATCATGTTTTAAAATGAAGATACATGTTTGCAAAAGCATGTGTTTCATTCAGAACCGCGCATCAGAGACCTGTATAATGAATGGATGTGCATGCTGGTTGAAATGTTAGTATTGTGTTAGCTACAATTACTGTAAAGCTGCCTGCACTGTCTCTCAATTGTAGAGTAGGCGGGGCCATCAGAGTTTACAGTTCTTATTGTCACGTGACTTGACTGGAACGTGGAAGCGTGTTAAGATCTCCACGTAGATTCAAAAGCATCAGAGCAGTGTTAAGACAGACATAGAGAAAATTAATGAAAACTCCTGGGGCCGGTTTTTCAAAGCGTGTAATGTGGATTACATTTATCCAGATTATAAATAATTACGAATACGAAATCTCTTTTTTTTTTTAACATGCATCAAAACTGATTGCAATTATATATTTAAAAAAAAAAGTTTAAAATAATTGAAGTTACATTTGACGTTTTTTATTCTTTAAAACAAGATAAGGAGTGTCAGTAAGTATGTTCAATAGTTTTCTTTACTAAAATATAAGTCTTATTGTGTCCAAAGGTAATGAATTATATTATAATTAGACAGCAGCAGAACAGTCAAAGAATGTAGTATTGCCACAGCGACACAAGGTGGCAGCATAGACAACCAAAAAACACAAACATTCACACGCTTTATTATCTTTTTTTTTTTATTTTTATTTTTTACTATATTCCAGTTACAAACTATGCATAAAGACACAACATATCAGATAAAACATACAACAAGTTTAGCTCCACTGATGAACGTCACTTTATTATATATTTAAGAAATATTATCAAAGCAGCACCCGCACACACGGTGTTAATGCATGCTGTTAAACTAGTTTGTGTCCCTTGTGTAATAAACTGCGCGATGCGTTTTCCTCTCGCGGGTCACACAGCAGACGACATTTAGGTGCCAGATTGGTATAGAATTGTTTTCAATCCAGAATTAATGCAGAGAACGGCGATGTCGTCTTGATCTGTGAGCCTGCAAGACAAAGAAAAAAAACCTTCACTTTACAAACATTCCGCCTGCCTGTCTGTCTGTCCGTCCGTTACCAGACAGTGTCTCTGTCTGTAGAAGCCCAGCTGTGGCAAACTAATGCCTGACCCGTTGACCTGTTCTATAAACATTGCGTCTAAATAAAACCGCAGAAAATACAGTATGACTTCATTCGTAGACACGATACAAAGAAGCAAGAATGCTAAATCCAATTTTAAAAAGTTACGTAATACAAAAGATAATATTAATATCCTATCCTATACATGTATTGAAATATTATTAGCGTTCGGATCTAATCCTACGCAGACTGCACTGTCCGTTTTTTAAACTCTTACCTTGGCTAACTCCTTTTGCATCTCATGAAGTCTCTCAACTGCAAAACACAGAAACATACATCAGCTTTTAAGATAGAAGGAAACACTGTTAAAAACACACACACACACACATTCATTTAGAATACCCGTATAGCCTATTTGTAATAACATTACATTCAAATATATGATGGTAAAGTATATTTGTAGGTATTTTCCGACCAATATGTTTTGATATAGTTTATTTTTACTGTGAACAAAAACAGCCATTAGAACTGTAATTGTTTTTACGGTGATTTCTAGTAAATAGCTTTGAGGATATATGATGAGGGTGGTAAGATATCGTATACGCCATACAGCAATGTGCATTGTATAAAGGTACTGGGCCATATTATGTTTAATACAATCTAATATAAGTTAAATAGCAATGGGCTTTATAGCGTTGGCCCGCATGGCGCATTCTCTAAGAGATCCCATTACACGCACTTTGTCTTTGCGATCTAACCCATGTTGCTCTTTCGGCCTCCGGTGCCTCGTTTTGTTTAGATGAAGCGCCATTCTTATCACGATGCGTCCTGTATGTAACGCATATAAAGGGAAAGCTCTATTTAAAGCTCTCTGGTTTCATACTGAACCCCAGTATCCTCTGGTTCAGTGTGTGGGACCCAAAGAACGGAAAGGGCATAAGGTGTATTTAATAATACATCATAATAATACCTTTTTTTACAATATTCTACTACAATGATTCAATAATGCTGAACTATTGCGATACATATTATGGTTGAAATGTGTAAATTAATATCCGTACCGGTAAAAATAAATAAATAAAAAAAAAATACCACGCACCCTGTTTTGCTTTAAATAAGCACAGCGACACCACAGCGAAGAAAATGAAGAGGCAGCTCAGTCTAATATTCCACGGCAGCAATGCGGGATCAAACCCGTGTGCAGAAGACCCACTGTCCTGGTTTTCTGAAAAAAACGGAAGAAAGTTGTGAACAGGTTTTATTTTTTTTTTTTTTTACAGATTGCGGGAAATAAACGCTGGAGTGATCAAGCAGAGAACTAATTTGCCTTGGGAAATAAACTGTAAGCGCACTGTACAGAATTTTGGGTTTATTTGTGAGCGATTAATGCAGGTTTCACGGTATCTTTATATATTCTGAATTTGTGTTCATTTGGATATAAAAGGTACCAAAACGAGAGCACCGTCCATCGTATGTAATGTGACACTAATTAAAAGTGTAAGTATAGCAAACAAAGCTGCGTTTTCAACCTGCATAGTGTGTGTTTATTTGATGTAGAACAAATCTTGTGTGAGTGGACTTGCCACGCTTAACTTTCACAAGACAGCAACAACGACAACAATAATAATAATAATAATAATAATAATAATAATAATAATAATAATAATAATAATAATAATAAATGGATTTTCTTTTTTATGCATAAAAAAATTTTATGAAAATTTTTTCTTTCCTTTGTCAACGAGGCGCAGCCGAAAAGTTGGCTTATTTTGATTCATTTTCTTAAAAACGTATACAAAATAAAAGCACGTACGTTTCTTATGCAATAATATCTTTCCTTTTGCTCTGGTCCCGCATACAATGGCCCATGAGCTAACTGTAGAAGGCAGTGGAGCTCCTACCTTTACTTCTTGGGTAAACAGCCAGCACCGACCCGTTCCCGGTTCTTGTCCCCGCTGACAGCAGCTCTACCTCGCAGTAATACACGCCGGAGTCATAGGTATGAGGGTGGAGCAAGTACAATGAAGCGTCCTTGTTCGTCCTGAATTCATGCGATGTGACGACTCCAGCTGAGTGTGTTTCATTGGAAACCTCGCTCCTCTTCCCATCGCTCCGGACCCGGTACCACATAAAGGACCCGATTCCAACCTGCCCGCTGCTGGTGTTGAAAGCGCACCCAAGGCGCGTCCTGTCTCCCGCGGTTGCATTGACCTCTGGCTCCTGGTAAACCTGGAGCTCCTCGGCAAACACTACAGAAATATAAGCTGTAGAAAATGTATGAGAAATATATGAGAAATGTAAATACTTCACATAAGCACCGTGTGGGGATTCAGAAACATTATCATGGAGCTAAATATTGTGCGCGTTGTGTAATATTTAAAACTCGAAACAAATATTGTTTCACCAAAATGGAATATGTATTTACAGTAAACTTACCCTGAAATGTGAATTATGACGCTGCTATAGAGTGTCAAATAACAAAAACTATGATCACTGTGTACTGTTATTTCATTTTAAGAACATACAATTACAAAAATCAAGTTCTATTCATCACACGTGTTGCCTGTTTTTAAAATGAAATAACAGAACACAGTGATCATAGTTTTTTGTTATTTGACCCCCAGTTCCAATGTTAATGTAGAGTACACATTTGATTACAGTATAGAGTGGAACACTGGCTCGATACAGTGGGAAATACTATTTTACAAAAACACTGCAAATACACTGCAACATGTAAGCTTTGGAGTAAACGGATAGTTCCATTCACGCAGAAGATTATAGCTGTAATAGAAACTCTTTCACATTACAATTCTCATCCATTTCTTAAACAGCGTGACCATAGTGCTATTGAATCAATTATTCGGTATGTGCCGCGAAACCAGCGAGCCCATTGCATGACAATACACTACAATCCTGTTACTGGTTCGGTAACTAAAGTATAATTACAATATATTGCTCTTGTCTTCCAATCTCTGCGATTGTTACATTTGACACAACTGTATGTTAATGTCTGTGTTTATTCCACATTTTGATAATGTCAAAAGAGAGACATGCTCAATCCTTCAAGCTTATGAGGAATGTGTCCGCGATCAAGCTACACACCTCCGTGAGTGGAGAGGAGTTGAAATGAAGGAAGAGTGGATACAAGATACGACCAAGACTGTGACAGAGGGGTCCTACCATACTTTCATAAAATACAATGTATTAAAACGCGTTTCAAATGAAACGCAGGTAATGTTCAAAGACAATGTGCGCTTTCAAAATATTTTCCATATCAAAACATGTTCTAATTGTGAAATATGTACGTATTAAATATAAAAATCATGAACGTTAACACACACACACACACACACACACACACACACACACACACATATATATATATATATATATATATATATATATATATATATATATATATATATATATATATATATATATATATATATACACACACACAATGTGTGTGTTTATTAATGTGAGTTTGCAATACGCTGAATTTATAAATAGGATGACTTAAACTTTAAAAAAAAAAAATCCTTAAAGTTAAACGTTGTCTATTATAACACGTTTGACTTTACTTGCACCGAAAATGCACTTTGGCATCGAGAGGAGCAAGCAAGGCCCCTATTCTCTATTCTTATCAGTAATCCTGCGCTTTCAAACAGGGCAACGACACTATTAAATGTATTGTTATGTTACTACATCAATCGCAAAAAATAAGTGTCACGGAGACATTTATAGAAATGAACCTTTTTGTTCATTTTTAAATGTTTTACTGTTTTTAGTTTAAACCGTGATTATGCTGCACATAAACTTGAGCACAACTGCATTGCATATATTATAGTAAGAGTCACGATTGCATGGGCTGCGTGCTAAAACCGCTACTGCTTCTAAATCAATTAGCCTACATTTTCCTATAACCGATGGATCTGTATTGTAACAATAGAAATTGTGGAATTTAATTGAAGTATATTAACACGGAAAGCTTCGGTTTTAGTCTTTCATATGATAAATGTAACCAGATCACACTCAAATATGCGCGGGATTTAAAACAGATTAATACCGTTTTTGTTCTTGTATATATATTTAACTTGTCACTCGGTTTTTCGTAAACAGTTTAAAAATAAATAAAACCCCAAAATTAGAACCCCAAGTAATATATGAAAATATATTTTAAGTTTTATTGTAGCTGTATTTTTGGTAAAGTCCATGCATTTCCATGCATCAGATATATTGTAGAATATATTTTCCAAATGTATTTTGATATGAGACGTGCATATATTAGGAAAACCGTTACAGGTTACATTTGATAATAGTATACTAAATATATGTAAGTACATGGCGTATTTTCTCGTGCATTCAAGATTTAGATTATAAAGAGAAAGTTATAAAACACACCAACGCGTTATTTATGTATGTGTGTATTTATCATAAACTTTAAATAGAATGTCATATTTTTAAACCGTTCTCTTCAGACATTTTGAAAGGAGAGAAAACACTGAATAACAAAAGAAAAACAGAACGATAAGTAACCCTGTGCTTACGCGCGTTCATCGGGGTGTTTCTAATTTGGTTACTTGGTTAAAGACTCTGAAATAGGACCATGTGGCGCGTTATTATCGAAATAGATGTTATTGAATTTCAGAAGGATTTGCTTTACCTGTTTCCAAAGCGAGGATCAGTATAATAAAGCGTTTGGCAGCGTCCATCCTTGGTCGTTGCTCGAGTCGTTATCTATAAATCGATTCATTTCAGGGTCTGGTAACACTAAAATGACTCGATGACCTCATGGAATGTGTTGAGGTAAAAACAGAATCACACCTCAACGCCGTGCTGCAGTTGTTATCGTGTTGTCTATCTGTACATACGACCATTTCCTCTAATTTACCATTATCTATCTATCTATATATATATATATATATATATATATATATATATATATATATATATATATATATATATATATATATATATATATATATATCTATATATATATATATATATATATATATATATATATATATATATATATAGTAAATATAATGAGTTTATTCACCTGGTGTAAGATAAGGTAGCAAATTAAAGCTATTTACGTCTGAATAAAATAAGGTTTATTTGAAATAGGTAAACAGTCTTTAAAATCGATACTTTATTATTATTATTTATTTCTTAGCAGACGCCCTTATCCAGGGCGACTTACAATTGTTACAAGATATCACATTATTTTTACATACAATTACCCATTTAAAAAATTGGGTTTTTACTGGAGCAATGGTGTGTGTGTGTGTGTGTGTGTGTGTGTCTGTCTGTCTGTCTGTCTGTGTGTGTGTGTGTGTGTGTGTGTGAGTGTTTGTGTGTCTGTGTGTGTGAGTGCCTGCATGCCTGTGTGTGTGTGTGTGTGTGTACAAGGTATGGGGCTCTATTTATTATTGCTGGTTTTCAGATTACGCTGTAGTTCATTTTCTAAGTAGTAGATTAAAGATCGTGTTTTTTGTTTGCAGCTTTCCTTCAACAACTTACGTGCACTTGATTTAAAAATGTATCACGCCGTACTTTGTTTTAGATCGATTCATTATTTCAATTGCTCTAATCTACTACTATTTTATAAACGCAAGAGATATATTAATAGAAAAGCAGAGGAGAAAATAGAGAGGAAGCCATTCGGCCCATCTTGCTCGTTTGGTTGTTAGTAGCTTATTGATTTCAGAATCTCATCAAGCAGCTTCTTGAAGGATCCCAGGGTGTCAGCTTCAACAACATTACTGGGGAGTTGGTTCCAGACCCTCACAATTGTCTTCATACAGGATCGTCTTCAGTTTCATGCACTATATAAATGTACCAGATGGTTTGATCATTTTATTTAAAAGCATATGCATGTAACCTGTGTATTATCATTAACTTTTTTTTTTTTTTTTTTTTAATCAAATTACCCTGGTTTCCACGATGGTCGGATCCTGTCGGATCACCTTCAGATCGGCTTCGGTTAAAGTGAATTTTCTGCATAAGGGGGTCACTGGCAAGACAAGCCCAAGCTGAACACGAAAAGATTTGGGGTTTCTAAAAATGTAAATTGTGTGACATGCTATACAAATGTATCGTGTTTTTCCTATTTTTTCTGCTATGTACTGTACAGTGCTTTGCGATACTTTTATATAAAAAGCGCTATATAAATGCAATAAATAAATAAATAATATAACATACATAATTTATATCAGTAAATAAACAACCAATATCAAAGTACTTTTTAATAGTTCTATTATTATATAATTAAAATATGTGTTATGTTGGCCTTTGATCATTCAGTAGGCCTATTATTTTGATCGACACACACACACACACACATTATGCTCAATATTTTAATTTATGTGTGTTTTTTTACATGCATTTATGTTTGTATTTTGTTTTATAATTCACTGATGCTGAAAATAGAATGTATTTAAAAGGTGGGCAAAAAAAACGGAATATTCTACAATTTAGCATTTGCTGTTTTTCGGTAAATACCTATTTTTAGACAGCGGAATACCGTAAAATAAACTTTTTTTAACTGTAAAAAATACAGTTCTAGTTACACACACACACACACACACACACACACACGTTTGCATTCCTATATTTGTGGGGACTTCTCACTATATTTTTATTTAGGCCTACTATTTCTAACCAGTCAGACAAAACTCCACACAGGTTGAAAGTCGACAACAAACTAAATATTTTGACACAAAAGGCATATTTAGTTCTTTAAAAAGTGTTTACAAAGTGGAGACGTCCCAACAACGTCGTTTTTTCAGGAGTTACTATCTTTGTGTGGACATTTTCTCAATTTTTGTCCGTACATTGACAGTAATACCAGTCCATACACACACACACACACACACACACACACACACACACACACACTCATACACACACACACACACACACACACACACACACACACACACACGCATATTTGAGAAATACACTTATTAACAGGCTCTCGGCTGAGACTTCCCAGGCCGGGCCCTTGCCCCAGGGTTCAGTTGCTTAGCAACTAGTGTGAAAAGAGGATGTGGTTACTATGTAGTACTTTAGTCGTTTAGAGGGTCACAAGAGTGAACAAAATACAACCAATGAACACTGCAACGGCTTGCATTAGGCTACATTAAAACCAATAGCAACTCTGTATCCAAGGTGTGGATTAGTAAGTGTGAACACGCTGCGTGTGGTTTCAAGTGCGGGGAGGCATTGCAGAGGTACAGGCAGCATCTGTGCGATTCCTTGACAGACATTTCTGTCAGTGTTTTGTTTCCAACCACAAAACCACCGTGCTGTCAAAGACGCGATGTTGTACATTTCTTTTTCACAAAGCACCTTATGTCCCACGATGAAGACACGCGTGTTTCAGTCGAGAAAAGCCTTTAGAAGATAATGATCGGTTTGCTTGTGTAAACGCTTTTCTGAAAGCGACGTGCTGGCCAGGAGCTAGTTTCAGAAAGAACTTCAACAACAGTAACCCGCTAAACCCCGTTTAATTCATTATGAAAGAACACAAATAAGCAAAACGAAAGTGCCGTCTTTTAAACATTCTGAGCTATCCGAGCTTATATCTGCAAAACTATACCAACCTGAGACTCTAACTATAACACGCCAGCTACAGCCTGCTAAAGTGTTACTGAAGTGCTTGTGAAGATGGCCTCCCATAATCTGCGTTTAAAAAGAATACTTCACATGTTCTACATATTCATAATATTATTTACTGTTTAACTCATGTTACGAATAGCCTACTAAGACCTTGGGAATTGAAGTGGATTCGCAGTTTAGACACGTACCGTCAATAGATTTACCGCAGTGTAAGTTCCACATTTGTTCAATGCCAGTATAGCTTCTATGTTAACATAACCTAGCCAGATAAAGCTGACTGCTACTTTTCAGTAAGCTTCTCCTGACACAATAAAATAGAATTAACGTTACATTTCTGCAGGAGAGATCTTATCCCCTACCTCCTTTAACAGAGTTCCAGCCAAGACTTGGCAATCAGTTTCTTAACTCTTCGCACTAACAATATCAGTATTGCCCCCCCCCCCCTTTAATCGAGTACTACCCAAAGCTTTACATTCACTCACATGTCAGTGCCACGAATATCATCACTGCCCCTCTTAAACGGAGTGCTAAAGCTTTAAAGTCTATTCCCTGACCTCTTGTTAGCACTAGCAACATTGTAATTGGTTTTAGTGCGTGTGTGTGCGTGCGTGCGTGGGTGGGTGCGTGCGTGCCTGCGTGCGTGTGTTTTACTCAAAATAACCAACTTCCCAACAGTTTTGATATGTTTAACATACCTTTGTCAAGGGAAAGTGTGTTTGAAAAACAACAGTGACGTATTTTATGCTTTTAATGCCATGGCACATACAGTCACTTATTTCTGTTTAACTCTATTAGTGTGTTTGTGATGTCATTTATTGCATCGTTAATGATGAAACAATCTTCTATTCCATTTAACCCTTCAGGTATCGTGGTATTGAGTCTGTCTATCCATTCATTTTCCTTTATGTTATGTTGATTTTTGGTAAAGTGTGGATCTATTATTTTTATGATCTCTTAATCCTACAAGTCCAGGTGATGTAATGCTTTTGGCCACAGCTGTACAAAGTGTAACTGGAGGAGCGGTTCAGAAATAGCGCTGCTGTTCTCATTTATGTTTATCATTATTACTCAGCGCATACAGACTGTGTGACTGTCAGAACAATTTCCCATCTAAAGTCATTCATCTTACATCCACGCACGCACGCACGCACATGTTTGCATTCACATTCCTATATTTGTGGGGACTTCTCATTGACTCTTATTTTTATTTACAATTTCTGACTCCAGTCAGAGAAAACTCCACACAGGGTAAAAGTCGACTGCAAACTAAATATTTTGGCAGTGGCAAAGTGTTTACAAAGTCTTGCCCTTCTCCTCCAAACGTGTCTCTGCCTCTCCTCAACAAGAGCCAAATGTCTGCGCATCAGGAAGTGACCCACAGCAGCCACAGGTCTCTACAGGTGTGTGCTTTTAACTGCCACTGCTAATCAGAAAACAAATAGGTGGCGTCTCCAGGTACATCATTCAGAATCTGCTGTTTGTTTCGATTACTCGTTTTAACTTGCAAAGTTGCCCACGGCAGCAGCTGCACCCACCCTAGCCTGGCAGAATCACGTGACATTACAAAGTTATTTACTGGGTTGGCAAAACAAGCAGGAGAATAAGAGGAATAAGAGCTGTATTTTCATGGCTTATTTCACAGCGTATGACGGTCTGAAAAATAAGTATTTCAAGATACGTTGCGATTAAACATAATGTTTATTAAAGCACATCCAAATAGCGTTGTCGCATTCAGAATGATTATACAGCAAATGAGCCTATTTAAATGTTTACCAGAAAAAACAGAACATTGTAGAATATTTTTTATGTCCTTCTTGTAAATAATGAATAAAAATAAATGTTGTTTATTGTTATAAAAGTTCTTATTTAAACGGGTCCAGGAAAAAAAAAAAGTTTCAGTTTCAGTATGTGTTTCCTAAGCAGTGAGCTGGTGTTATCTTCGGTTTGTAAATATTACAACATGCATATTGTTTCTTTCTAATTTATATTTAACTTTCGGTTTGGTTTTCTTAATTATTTTTAGCAGAGTCGTGAAATAGCAACTTAACAGCAACTGTGATCCGCGCGGTTTCATTATTAGGAGAGGATAAGTCACCCAGTTGGCAGACAGAGAGACAGGCAGTCACAGCTTATACTATTGCTGTGAGATGCAGCTTTTTTTTATCAGCGTGAGAAAATAGATTGCTTTTAACCCGGGAAATATACAGAGAACTTGGACAATTAAATAATGGAAAAACGCTTCAGAAGACTATAATATTGTGAGGCAGCGAATTACACCGCCACAAAATAAAACGATGTACTTGTTACTGCAAGAGCCATTCTCCACAGCAAAGCAACAACACTGACGACTTTAAACACAGGGCTTTGATAACCACACACAACGACAGAACTAACACCGCGAATGCTGGAAAACATACGAGCGCAGAGAAGCCGACTTTGAGTGTGTGAGCGAATGTTTCTACTTTCAGACTACAGAACCCTGTTGAAACATATTTGTTAGCGCTTCATGTATGTAAATGCTGGACATGGTCATTTTCTTTTTTTCTTGTTTTACAAAACGGACATTTAATTTGTTTTGAAGTAAATTAAACGATGTTTTGATGGATCGGACCCACTACCCAACATTCAGATAACGAGCTAATTATTATTATTATTATTATTATTATTATTATTATTATTATTATTATTATTATTATTATTATTATTTATTAGCATATGCCCTTATCCAGGGCGACTTACAATTGTTACAAGATATCACATTATTTCATATTATCCCCATTATTTCACATTATACAAATATCACATTACCATATTTTTTATTTTTTTTATTTTTATTTATTTTTAGATGTTATAGGGAGGAACGCGTTTGCCGTCGAGACAATCGTAGTTTAATCTGTTGTAAAATCAGCCATTAACTGATCTTTATGCAAATACAAGTTCGATCTTGTATGAAGCAGCCGATTAGATCTTACTTTGATACATCAGCAAACCTGTTCAACCATCTTTCAGTTCCTGGACTTTTTATTTAAGTATTTATTTATAATAGGCGCGAATTTGTCCTGCAAATGTATATTTCATTTAAATGTATGAAAATTAGTCCCGGAAGTGACACATTTTTACACTATTACAATAGGCCAACATCAGTGAAGTTGAATTTCTGGGATATCGTTAGGTCTGAAATGCGTAAATCAATATCGGTAACAAATAAAATAAATAATAAAAACTCACCCCGTTTTGCTTCAAATAAACACCACCACGGCGCAGACAACGATCAAGCAGCCAGTCTAAAATCCACGACAGCAATTCGGGGTCAAAACCGTGTGTCCAACTGTCTTCAGTTTTCTTAAAAAAAAAAAAAAAAAAAAAAAAAAAGGCAAGGAAGTCGCGCAGGTCATGTGGACATAAAACAATACAAGACTATAATACCTGTTATGAATTTGTTTAGTTACTGATGGGTTTATTTTTGTTATTGAAAAGCATTTCCAACTACAGAAGCAACGTTGTATTCAGTTTAATATTCAATTTATATATTTTAAATTTACAGCAACAAAAAAACGTTAACACGCCACTTTAACCACTGATAATCAGAGGGGAAAAAACCTCTGTTGTCTCCGGCACATAATTTTGAATCTACTGCTTGTTTCGATTCCTCATTTTAAGTTGTAAAACACAAAGGACCTTTTCTGGAATACAAAACAAGACAGAGCGGCGGTGCTTTCCAAATGACAGTAGCCACAGTTATTTCCTTTGTTTGCAAAAAAAAAAAAAAAACCCAGGACATGCGCTTTGGTGATATACAACAACAGCTGTTGAGCCGAGCCTTCATAAACACACCTGTGTTCAATTTGGAACACGATTAGAAGTTCGAAGGTCCACCAGCTTGGAGAATTCTGGAATAAGGTATTTCTGCTTGCATATCCGTATACATGATCTGTGCTTTGTATTCATGTATTTATTTTATTTAAAATTCACATGAGCATTATTTGACACCGTTTAAATGTATATTTGGATTGTTTAAAATAAATATATGAATGTATTATTATATGCAAATTGTTAATATACTCGGAAGAGATGTAGTTTTATTATAATATTTTAAAACGCAAATGGTTCTCATAATAAGGTCTGGATTTGGAAGACCTGTAATTCTAAAGTATTTTTTTTTAATTGAAAGTAAATACTCTTCGCATTGTAGCAGTAAGCCTGTCTGTAAGATAGCCCTGTAATGTTTTCTTTTTGTTGCTGTTTCTGCAGATGCCACTGATTTTCCTGGTCGGTTTGTCCCCTAACTAATTTCCCATAATAATTAGGCTAATTATATTTTGTATTTTTAGGGCCCTATTCTAACTTGGTTTTGCGCTATTTATGCGCTGTTACACTAAAGGCTGGTTCACACTGGGCATACGATTCAGACGGACGCTACGAACGCATCAACTAACAACTCAGGAATTTAAACCGTGTTTGATGCGTGTCTTTCAGCAGCCTACGTACAGTGTTTACTGAAAGCGGGCTGGATAAATCGAGCGGGTCAGCTCAACCACCGGCGTAGATTTAGCTAGGGACGGTAGGGACATGTCCCTACCAATGTCAAGGGACCGTTGAATTGTCCCTACCAATAATTTTGATAAATCTGAAACGTCTTTTGTCAAGTCATTTTATCCGCTCCACAAAGGGTTAACTCTCTCAAGATCCCCCCCCCCTCTCGTTACTCCTCCCTCCTCCAAAAAAACAAACAAAAAAAAAATTTGATTGGCTTAGGCCCTTCCATAATGCATCACTGTAACACAGACTCAGTGCGCGGCTGAGGTCAGGGACCAGCAGAGTGTGCTGTTTTCATTGAAGTGCGAAAGTGCACAAGGACTCGGGAGTGAAAGGTAAATCTCCGGGTTTAAAATAAAAAATTCTAGCCATTCTTAAACGGTGTATATTGTGCCACAATTTTCACATTTATTTAAAAAAATAAGAATAAATAAAATCAGTTTAATTCGATATTTAGTTTGTGTTTGTTGGTTAATGCGTTGTCACATTATTTCAATCCTCCTCCTTCCTCCCCTTGTAACTAACTTACTCCTTGCTTGATATTTTTGTATCGTGTGTGTAAAAAGCGAACACGAACAGTGTATTTGATTGAATTGACAGTGTGACTATCTAGGCGGCTAAATAAATACACTATATTATATAGGCAGTAATAAAAAAAATATAAAAAGTCAAATTAATCGGGGGGGGGGGTCGGACGACGACAGATATACAAATAAATTTCAGTGCGGCGTGAGTAAAAAAAGACGCTCATCTGATGTTGCCGCTTGCCGGTCAGTCTCATATGAGTGTGACCCACTGACTGAATGAAAGCCAGGTGCCGGGGCTGAAGGTATTGTCAGGTCGTCAGCAACATAGTTTGAGTGAATAAACCTACCGACCTACCTACCTATTACGTTAGCGACCCATTGCTAGCTGCTAACCCCACGTCCTTGGTGGCTAGCTAGCTTGTTTCACAGCTAAATCATTATGTGTGTGTGTGTGTGAGAGAGAGAGTGTGAGTGTGGGTGTGCGTGAGCATGTTTTGATATCGTCATTCAACTCACGTTAGCTAATCACTTCAATTTGGCTTTAGGTGACAAGCATAATAGCAACCAAAAAAAGAAAGATGGACATAAGGAAGTTTTTTTTTTTACAAAAAGTCAAAGTGTAAGTAGGAAGATGTTATTAAAGTAAAACACAATTGGTAATGATTCTCATAGCAAATGAAAAAATAATTTACTAATGAAGTTAGCAGAGTCATACTTTCTCTTTAAACAGCATGCATCAATTTATCATTTTATCAGGCGAGTGAAGCAGTGCAACCTGGTAAAAGCAGTACAGAGGCAGGTGGAGCAACAGGGTTGCAGGTGAGGTCTGTAATGGCTTAGTGATTATAACAGTGAAAGTGTTAGACTCAGTTTTGAGATATATTATTGTTTGAGGCACATTGTGATATGATAGTAGGCTAATGCTGTATGGTAATACTCAGCAAATAAAGTTAGCATAGCCATATATTTTCTCTCTATATGGCATGCATCAGTTTATTATTTTATCAGGTGAATGAAGCAATGCACCCAGGTACGAGCAGCAGCACAGACACAGGAGAGGCAGGCAGAGCACGTGAGCGTGCATGTGCTCATGCTTGTAGTGGCAGGGGTAATGGTAGCTTACAGTAAGGCTGGGATAGGTTATAATTCAGGTTATTAGTAATTCTATAGCAGGGATGTCAAACCAGCTTCCAGGAGGGACACTTTATCATAGTGTTTTAAGTGTATACCAGCCAACTTCATGTCAATCAGATTGTCCTCGATTCATGTCCAGCATTCATTTCAAGCCACCAGAAGTTACCATTTAACAGCTGTCTCCTAAAAAATTTCTTCCCGGGGGGGCATGCCCCGGAACCCCCCTAGCGACCGTGACTCTGCCCCCCTAAAAAATTGTGTCCCCACCAATGTTCAAACCAAACCTACGCCCTTGATTCAACAAAGTCTGAGTGAATGGCAGTGATTTTACCATTAAACTAATGGTGGTATTTGCTGTCAATCACACAATATTTTTTTTGGATCAGCTGTTTATAAAAAAGAGGCGCTTTTTATACAAAAAGTGTTGTTTTTTTGCAAAATCACACAGCCGCTTCTTCATTAACTCTCTCTCTCTCTCTCTCTCTCTCTCTCTCTCTCTCTCTCTCTCTCTCTCTGTTTGTTTGTTTGTCTATCTATCTATCTAACTACATTGTGGTTAATTCATAAGAGACAAAAATCAGATCAGCATGTTTTCATTTAAGCTCACTGGCACCTGGCCAGCAGGGTTCGCTGTAGCGCGAACCGGTTAACTATCTCTACGTACTTTACTATAGATATCTGTCTATTCCATTCGTGCCACCAGTTGAAAGGGAGCTACACCTGTGCTTTCACAGAGATGATGGTCCAGTTTTGTGGCTGTCGTTCACAAAAACATAATGACAGGTTTTACAAGCAGCGAATCCAGTCACATGTTCATTATTTTCATATGCTATGATTCCAAAAGTATTCCACACTTGTGATTCACCTCGCGCACGATTACACGATATAAACCCTGCGTTACCTTTTGCTTCACCTCGTCCACATGTACGTTTAATATCACCAAGCAGAGTCAGCTGACTCCCCCCCTAATAGCCTCCTGCTTAGTACAGGAAATACCGGTTAAAATTGTTAATAACAACAGCTTGCTTAAAGCACTGCTTTTTCCAGCGGAAGAAGGACTTGTAGTCCGAAATGTAAATACACCAGAAAAAGACAAAAAAACTCATTAGTCATCTTGTTTTCGTTCATTGCTTTGGGCAGGGGCGGTAGAATATGCCCATAGAAACGCCCCCCCCCTCACATTGCCGCAGTACTGAAACAGAGAACCAGCGCAAAAGCCGAGGCAGCGTCGGCGCGCAATGCGTTATGGGTACACGCAGCAGCAGCAGCAGAGACAGCGGAGCCCGGTGATGTCATTCTATATTTTCAGACACTGGGATCTTATTGGCTAGAGTGGTGGTGAAATACTCCCTGCTACTGTTTCAAACAGCAGCAAATACGAATACATGAACGTTTACTTTTAATATTATTACTTTATTCATCAGCTACAGAAGCTTTTTTTTTTAAATCTATTTTTTGTTCGAAAGTAATTTCGTTGAAGATTTCACTGCAACTCCTAACATGATGAACAACGCATCGAAGACGTTTTTTTTTAAATCTATCTTTGTATTACTATATAGTGTTATTTGTATGGAGGAACTCTCCCGCCCTGAGCTGAGACCCAACGATGCTCAATCTGGTAGGCCGAATGGAATTGTACAATAGAATATTATTTCTGTATTTATTATTATTATTATTATTATTATTATTATTATTATTATTATTATTATTATTATTTAGTCATTCAGCAGACGCTTGTATCCAAAGCAACTTACAGAGACTTGGGGGTGAACTCTGCATCACAACTGCTGTTGCAGAATCAGAGTCTTGATTCGATAACAACAACAAAAAAAAAACAGATGAAAGATATCAACGGTATATAGAAGCAAAAAAACGGATTTATCTTCCATTTACCTTTATTTTCATTCTTTGGAGTATATACTTTGACACAGAAAAAAAAATCATGTTTACCAAATAAAAAATAAATAAATAGTAGTATGAGATTAAAACATTTTGCATACGATGTATTTATTAATCCTTTAGTAAACAAAACAAAGTACTTTTTAAAATAATGAAAGTATACACGTTAGAAAAATATATTTCATTTCAATGTAATAGACAGTAATTATAAAGTCTTGAAGCATTTCTTAAGCTTCCATTGTAACTGTCTTGTTTGTAGAAAGTATAATCAGAAGTAGTTATGTAGTCGTGTTATTGCGAATTGGTTAATTTTCTCCTGATTGGGGTCTTTCAAGACTGTGGTAAAGGTATATGTTAATCGTCCATTTTATACAAACGATATCTGGGTATTTTAGAAAAACAAAATGGTGCAATACATGCACAACTTCATTTGATGCAGAGGAAATGAAAAATACTCCCCAAATCATTCATTTATTATTATTATTATTATTATTATTATTATTATTATTATTATTATTATTATTATTATTATTATTATTATTTAATCTTAAAGGCCAGTCAAGACTGATTACAGTTGCATATAGTCTTGGTCGATCTTTGTTAAAGTTATATATTGTTTTATAAATCAGTCATTCTTTTACATCGAATAATAAACATTAAAAAACCCAGACGCACGGAATATACATATTTTAATACATTTAATTTCTTAATATAGGCTTTTTTTCATGAACTGATAAACAAAATGATGTACTGTTTTTTTTATGTTTTCGGTCCTTTGTATAGGCCTACTTTATCCAAACAGTATCAAAGTTAACAAAAAAGTTTAAGACACACATTTTTACACTAAATAAAAATGAAGCGTCGTATTAGGAAATTATTATGAATCAGTAATTTAGCATACGCTTCTATCCAGAGCGACTTACTTCAACTACCGCAAAAATCTAAACACATTTTTGAAACCCAGATCTAATAAATAGGGCCTGCTCGTGTGCTTTTTTTTGTGTTTGTTTTTTGTTTTAATTAATATTTCATTAATATTGTATTTGTTTCTTTTTAGGTGCTGAGGAAAGGCGTGCAGTGATTGGAGACGATTTCACGTTTTCTCTACGTTCAAATAAATCAAACCTGCAGGTTGAGTTCAGGCCTAAATCTGAAGAAAGTGTGCACGTGTGGTTTGTCATCAACACCACCGTGAGATGTGACTTCAAAGAGTATGAGCGGAGAGTGTCAGTCCGAGACAAGGTGTTACACCTGAGCAGCGTGACCAAACGAGACGAGGGGTCTTACACTGTCTGGGAGAAACGATCGAGCAAGGCTGTCCAAAACGTCCGTCTCTCCGTGCAAGGTGAGGATACGGTACCGCAATGCATTAAGGTAGATAAATACATACACGACTGCCAAAATAAATAAATAAACACATACAAATGCAAACTACACCGAGATTTTATATGGAAATTATTTACGATTAAATGTCACATCTCAGTTACGTCTTAAGAGGCGGCAAAATGTGAAGATTCTAAGACATTACAAGATACAAATGAAATAATATCGCGGGTCCTGAAAGCAGGCTATGTTTCTGGCATTTGAAATAATTATGTTTTGTTTCACTTTCCACTAGCTGCAAAGAAACAAGGTAATATAATAAACAAAAAACAAAAAAAACACTGACGGCATCAATTGTCTTTCATTAAATTAAAAAAAATACTAGTAGTGTTCTTGAAGTACAATTTTCATAGCATCATTAAGCCAACTTTGTGGAATTTTTCTCACTCAGTTTGATGGCATTCCACACCATAGCTTAGGCCTATATTGTCCAGATATATTTGTGTTGTTTGCAATGTACCATGTCTTAAATACCCCCTTGATATTGTATTGTACTGCTAATGCATGTACCGTGCATCAGAAACTACATTTTTGTTTGTGTATGAGTTATTTTCTAACACGAAAGAGGGCCTACAACTAACGATATGGATGGGTTCGGTTCACAAATTCTTGACTTTAAAAAATATTTTTTTGTATATCTATATATATATATATATATATATATATATATATATATATATATATATATATATATATCTATATATATATATATATATATATATATATATATATTTTAGCTCAAAGAGCCAGCTGCCCAACGTTTCGATATGTTGTACATATCTTTCTCAAGGGAGCCTGTGTTTGAATCCAAACATTGGAGGTATTTATAGGTTTTTGACGGCATGACAACTACTTGTTATTGTTTACATTCAAATTAATGATTTATTCTTACATGATGTAATGGTGTTCTATATATTGTGACATCATTTTTACTTCTATCTTTGAATCTGTATTAATTCTAATTAACAGTACTTTACATAAACTTATATTTTTATTATATCATGCAATGCTGGCTCTGAGGATCAGTCTAGATTTGGCCTCCCCAGCGCATCAGCATGCACAACTTTTGAATGAATTTTGTTTATTTATTTAAATGTTATATATTTATTGAAGTTAATTAGTTCATTCTTTTCTGTTGAGTCCGGCTGGCATAATCGTGTTCAGTCTATTTATCCATTTACTTTCTTTTATTCTTCTATATGTCGCATTGTCTAATTTGAGCTGTTCTAATACTACAAACTTTACATCATTTATGTCATGTCCCTGACTGGTGAAGTGCTGTACTATTGGTTCATTCATTTTTTTATTTCTAATTAACGAAAGGTGGTTCTGAATTCTTTTATATAAAGTAGTTCCAGTCTCTCCAACATATTTGATTTCATCACATTTTTCACAGGCTATTCCATAAACAACATTGCTATTTTTACAGTAGGTATTAGTTTTTAGTGGATATGTGGTGTTCTTATGTTTAATTATATTTTTACGGTTGTCTGTGTGTTTACACACTTTACATCTACTAGTGCATATGTTCGTAGAACCTATTTTGTCAATTATTCTTTTATGTTTACTGTGAACTAAAATATCACCTAAATTAGCTTCTCTTTTGAATGCTACAACTGGGGCCTTAAGAAATACTTTTTTTTTATTTTTCTGAATTATGTAGAATCCGCAAGTGTTTCCAAACTATCTTAGAAATATTGGGCAAAAGTTTAGAGTAAGTCATTATTAATGGGACTCTTTTGACCTTTTTATCTCTATTTTTATAATCTAGTAGATCATCTCTTTTTAGTTTATCCACTTTTCTTAACTCCGTCTCTACAATTCTTTCTTTGTATCCTCTTTTTTTAAGATTTGTTTTTAATACATTTCTTTGTTTTACATAGTCACTTTCTTTTGAGCATATTCTTCGTATTCTTATTCCTAGACCCTTTGGGATTGCCCTTTTAGTGTGTATCGGATGTGCAGAGGACATGTGTAAATACTGGTGCATGTCAGTAGGTTTACAGAAGAGGTCAGTCTCAATTGAACCTTCTTCAAGTTTTACTATGGTATCTAAAAATTCTATTTCTTTCCTTGTCCATCGAAGGTCCACCTTAATATTACTGTGTATTTCATTTGCCATTTTATGAAACTGGAAAAGAGATTCTTCTCCATGTGTCCAAACCCCAAAAATATCATCTACAAACCGAATGTATTCTAAAGGTTCTCTTTCTGATTTTCTAAGTAATTGTTCTTCCCATTTCCCCATGTATGTACTGGCAAAATGCATTCCTAATTTAGATCCTATTGCGGTACCATCGTTTTGTTTGTAATTCTTATCAACAAATGTAAAATAACTGTTTTCTAAAACTATGTTGATCATGTTCAGTACCTCTGCTGTAGGTATTGATTTATCTAGTCTATTATCTAGTGCTTTTTGACAAGCTTCTAAAGTTTCTTTACGAGGGACACTTGGGTACAAGGATTTTACATCCATGCAAAATAAAATTGTATTCTCTGGAAGGTTGTGTTTTATTGATTCAAGTCTTTTTAAAAAATGTGTTGTATCCTTAACATAGCTTGGTAATTTCTCAACGTGCGACCTAAGTTGTTTTTCTGCTATTTCAGCTATTATGTGTGTTGGATTATCAATTGTACTGACTATCATTCGCATAGGGTGATTTTCTTTGTGCATTTTAGGATTTCCTCTTGCTAGGCCTGTTCTTGCATTATGTGACTGCATGTATTTTTTTAATTCTTTTGATATAATGCCTTTATTGTATAGTCTCTCCGCAATTTCCTTAACCTCTTTTACCAATTTATTGATCTTATTGCTTTTAACTTCTTCATATGTATATGTATTATTTAATTCACATTCTACAGATTTCATATAGTCATCTGTGTTCATTATCACTATTCCTGAGCCTTTATCTGCTGGTCTTATCATTATATCATCATCATTTAACAACTCAGTCATAGCTTGTTCTTCAATATTGGTTAAATTAAGTTTACATCTTTTCTTTAGTCCTACTATTATTTCTTGTTTAACTACTTCAATATACATATCTAACCATTTATCTCTTCCATCCGGAGGAGTCCATGTGCTTGTACTATTAACCTTAATCCCATGTTCATAATTACCCTCTGAATCCGAGATATTTTCATTGAAAAAATATTCTGCTAATCTCATGCGTCTCTCCCACTCCTTTAATTCAGTGGCCAGTTTATCTTTATCGATGTATCTTTTAGTCGGTATAAACTTAAGTGTTTTACTCAGTACCGCTTTTTGGGATGTGGTTAAAGTTTTACTTGATAAATTGAATACTATGTCTTCTGTCTTATCTTTTGTGTATTTGGTACCATGTCTATCTTTGGGTCTCCTATCTTTCTGTTTTGAATTCTCTGTCCTATTCATGTTTAACTCTCTATTTTGCATTTTATTATTTACCTTAACCTGGTTTATTTTTACTGTTTTAGATTTATTTTGATTATCTTTCTTAATTATGCCACAGTATTCAGATTTTCTTCCGGTTTCATTGTCTTTAAATACAATAACTGAGAAATGGTTATTGTTGTATAAAAGATTAATTGGATCGTTCTTATTTTTAATATATTCTATTGTGCCTTCGTATTTAAAACAGTCCTTATTCTTTAAGTCTATGTATACGTGTATGGGCCTATTTAGGAGGTCTACAGCTGCCATAACTTCTGCCTCTGTAGCCCAAGAATCTATACTCCCATCACTTAATTTCATTTTTTCAATATGGGTCACTGAGTCGATGTACATTTCATATTGTTTTATATTGCTTTCCATTAGTTCTATTACATTATGTCTAATTGTTCGATGGTCATTTTGTGAACCGTATAAAACTACAGCTAAACATCTAAAGAAACAGTTCCCGTCCTTCTCTATTTGAACTATGTTGTAGTCGTCATAACTCTTATACTCGCATTGCTCAAGCATTCTATTCGAAAGTGTTTCTATATATATAATATATATTATTTGTCAAACACCTTTCCTCTGTCCCTTATACTGTTAGGTCGCAAGGAAAACGTCACACTGTCAAACGGAGGAACCAAGGAGATTCGACTCGACCGAAAAAATGTAACCGTGTGGTTTAAACCTAAGGGCGCTGTCAACTCCTCCATTGTCGATAGCGCAGCAGGGTTTGAACAGCACGTGTCTGTCCAGGATGGAGTGCTGACGCTGAGGAGCGTGACCAAAGAAGAGGAGGGGACCTACACCGTGCTGGATCCCGAGCAGCATGAGGTCAGCACCATCACTGTAACTGTGGAAGGTGAGCCCTTTATCACATTATTGAATTAAACGTCTTCCTGCAATATGATCTGTATGTCCCAAGCTGCTATAATTTAAGCCTGAAACATGCATTTAGCTACGAAATGACACATACAAGTGAAAGAGCATATTAGAAAAAAAGATGCTACAGCATCTCATGTCGTTATCAATTATTAATATGGTTAATTATAAATTGTGAATGGGAAATAAGTCTTTCTGTGTACAAATGCCATCTCGGTGTTTACACTTGGTATTTCTTGTAAAATATTAAGGCTGTATTTTTTTTTTCGCTGTAAAAAATGTCACGGCATTTGACGGCCTAAAATGGGTGTTTCAAGATATTTCACGATGAAACATATTTATTAAAGCAGAAAAAAAACAACGTTGTCTCATTGAAAACGGAGTTATTATACAACAAATGTTCCTAAATATTGAAATGCTTACATAAAAAAAAAAAAACAGTAAACGCTAGATTGTAGAATATTTCTGTTTTTTGTATGCCCATCTTTTAAAGACATTCTATTTTCACCATCAGTGAATTATCAAACAGCATAAAAACATAAATAAATAAATAAATGTTGAAATAATAACATACATGTGAAATGTCCCCTTCTTGTCCTGGACTGAGCGATCTTTAGCGGATAATATTTCAGATCTTTGTCTTTTCGTTGAAGACATTGTAAAGAAATCCTCTGTGCTCTATTTACCTGAAGCAAACAAAACTGCCTGCCAGGTTCCTGAATGCAGTGGAACAGATAGCGAGTCAATAAGCTGTAATTATGTATATTCACGCTATTCTTTCAGAAATGTAAATTGTTATGGGAAAATAACTACATATTACAGTAAATGGGTCATTTCAAGGAAATCGTGAAACCTGTGATAACTTTATTATTATTTATTAGCAGACACCCTTATCCAGGGCGACTTACAATTGTTACAAGATATCACATTATTTTTACATACAATTACCCATTTATACAGTTGGGTTTTTACTGGAGCAATTTAAGTAAAGTACCTTGCTCAAGGGTACAGCAGCAGTGTCCCCCACCTGGGATTGAACCCACAACCTTCTGGTCAAGAGTCCAAAGCCTTAACCACTACTCCACACTACTACCTATAACTGTGAAAAAATACAGCCTTAATTATCAGTAATAATAATAATAATAATAATAATAATAATAATAAAAATAATAATAATAATAATTCCTTTACTTAGGAATCATTCGGAAGATGCAGGTATCGCCACACCCCTAGAATCCCAAATTAAGATCAATGCAATTTAAAATTACATTTAAGAATTTATGATGCAAGCCTCATGCTTGCAAATCTTCTTAGGCAACCCTCATTTATACTTTTACATTACAACTATAATTATTATTATTATTTATTTCTTAGCTGACGCCCTTATCCGGGGCGACTTACAATTGTTACAAGATATCACATTATTTTTACATACAATTACCCATTTATTCAGTTGGGTTTTTACTGGAGCAATCTAGGTAAAGTACCTTGCTCAAGGGTACAGCAGCAGTGTCCCCACTGGGAATTGAACCCACGATCCTCTGGTCAAGAGTCCAGAGCCCTAACCACTACTCCACACTGCTGCCCTACTATAGCATTGAAATACATATCAACTCCAATTAAACATTTCCTCTGGAGCAATAGAATAGATGTGCGATTAAACACATTTCAAACTGTTATTCCAGAGACATTGTACAAGGAAAACACAAATAACATTGGTCTAAAGAGGTTAGTGAACCAGCAATGTATGTTTCTGTTATCTTACAGACTCAACTGGAACTGAAAGGAGAAGTCCCTTTGGCCTGATAGCATTTGCTGCCCTGGTCTTTATTCTTGTTGCTTTGTTAATGTGGAAGGGATTAAAACTCAGAACGAGCAACATGTAGAAATGCTATAGGCTTTAGCAAATTATTGTTGGGAGTAGATGGTGAGTGTATGGATGCTTTGGACGATAATGACGTTTTCAATGATCAGTTATTGGCTGTAAATTATCATGTTAATTTAGGCTGAATATTATGTACATTTTTTTGTAACATGTCTTGTTATTGAAAAATTGTGCACAAAGCAAATGACACTCAACCCTATTTTCACTGTTTTCATTTATGTATGTTTAACTACATGATAGTGTCGCAAGTAACGCTGAATCAGCTAGGCTGGTCAGTAAAATATTGACTCCTTTTGCATGGAGGATCTCAGTAGCTACAGCTGTTGGTTCATCAATTGAATCAGATTCAGTTGTATTGTGTCTGCCAACTGATGATGTGAGGCAGAACAGTAATTGGATACCAGAAAATATGAATAACAGTGAGTTTTGGCCTCCTTCAGTGTTCTGGATGGAAGGCGTACCTCGCAAAGTGACTCTGTGCAAACAGAAGGGAATGTATAGTAACAATGTGTACAGATCCAGAAAGGAGGTCATTTAGTGAAATGGGCACATCTAGGTAAATTGGAATGTGTAGAAGGTGTCCCAGCTAAACGTGTCCAAGTATCTTGTAGGTACGAAGTGAGGAAGATGGCGTCTCACACCTGTGATGCTAAACTTTGGATAAAGGGGCCTGTTGTCGTTTTCGCGGAACCAACCAGAGCTGAACCCGGCACAGAAGTTGAATCCTGCTGGGAACGCTGGGATATGCAGGACATGGACTAGGCAATTTCAAATATGGAATGTATTATAAAATGAAGTGTCAAAGATATTAGGAAGGATAAAGAAAGAGTATCCTTGTACCACCAGTAGGTGGCTCTCTTGCTCCATGAAATAGGTCAGTCCTCTCTTGTTTGGAATTACACATGTATTCAATTAAATACTTAGTAGTCTGAGATTCCCTAAGAAAATATATATAATGAACGATTTACCACTAGTATATCTTATCTCCAGAAAGCATGACGCTTGATAAAAAGCACCATTCTGGCTAAAAGTGAACGTTAATCTACAAATTTATGTCCTAAAAACACAAGATAAGAAGAGACTCTTTATGACCAAAAGATTAACTAACAAGCCAGAGGTCTTGAGAAAAAATCCTGTCTCGGCTGGATTTTGTATGAACAAAGAGAAGGGTCAAGCCTAGTTGAATGCAGTTATACTGGCCTATATTTGGATTTAAATCCTAAGAGGGATTCACCAAAATAATATTATAGCAATTGATAAACAGAGGTAAATTAATTGAAAGATTATCTTATAATGAAACAGGTTCAGTGCTAATTGACACTGTTTATAGTTCATAACAGTTATTTCATAAGATTAATAATATGTTTTAAGTATTTGCTATAATGAGAAAACATATTATTTAAAACTGACAAGTATTATTGCTTGTTCACGACTTTGCTGTAGTGATAAG